>NW_028270160.1:52820104-53121437 GCF_037043375.1 Chiloscyllium plagiosum
TATGGAAACAGACCCTTCGGTGCAAAGTGTCTGTGCCGACCAGATATCCCAACCCAATCTAATCCCACCTGCCAGCACCCGGCCCATATCCCTCCAAACCTTTCCTATTCATATACCTATCCAAATGCCTCTTAAATGTTGCAATTGTACCAGCCTCCACCACATCCTCTGGCAGCTCATTATATACACATACCACCCTCTGCATGAAAACATTGCCACTTAGGTCTCTTTTATATCTTTCCCCTCTCACCCTAAACCTATGCCCTCTAGTTCTGGACTCCCCGACCGCAGGGAAAATACTTTGTCTATTTATCCTATCCATGCCCCTCATAATTTTGTAAACCTCTATAAGGTCTCCCCTCAGCCCCCGACGCTCCAGGGAAAACAGCCCCAGCCTGTTCAGCCTCTCCCTGTAGCTCAGATCCTCCAACCCTGGCAACATCCTTGTAAATCTTTTCTGAACTCTTTCAAGTTTCACAACATCTTTCCGATAGGAAGGAGACCAGAATTGCACGCAATATTCCAACAGTGGCCTAACCAATGTCCTATACAGCCGCAACATGACCTCTCAACTCCTGTACTCAATACTCTGAACAATAAAGGAAAGCATACCAAATGCCTTCTTCACTATCCTATCTACCTGTGACTCCACTTTCAAGGAGCTATGAACCTGCACTCCAAGGTCTCTTTGTTCAGCAACACTCCATCGGACCTTACCATTAAGTGTATAAGTCCTGCTAAGACTTGCTTTCCCAAAATGCAGCACCACGCATTTATCTGAATTAAACTGCCACTTTTCAGCCCACTGGCCCATCTGGTCCAGATCCTGTTGTAATCTGAGGTAACCCTCTTCGCTGTCCACTACACCTCCAATTTTGGTGTCATCTGCAAACTTACTAATTGTACCTCTTATGCTCGCATCCAAATCATTTATGTAAATGACAAAAAGTAGTGGGCCCAGCACCAATCCTTGTAGCACTCCACTAGTCACAGGCCTCCAGTCTGAAAAACAACCCTCCACAACCACCCTCTGTCTTCTACCACCCTCTGTATCCAAATGGCTAGTTCTCCCTGTATTCCATGAGATCTAACCTTGCTAATCAGTCTCCCATGGGGCACCTTGTCCAACGCCTTACTGAAGTCCATATAGATCACATCTACTACTCTGCCCTCATCAATCCTCTTTGTTACTTCTTCAAAAAAACTCAAACGAGTTTGTGAGACATGATTTCCCACGCACAAAGCCATGTTGACTATCCCGAATCAGTCCTTGTCTTTCCAAATACATGTACATCCTGCATCAGGATTCCCTCCAACAACTTTCATACCACCGAGGTCGGGTTCACCGGTCTATAGTTCCCTGGCTTGTCTTTACCGACCTTCTTTAACAGTGGCACCATGTTTGCCAACCTCCAGTCTTCCCGCACCTCACCTGTGACTATCGATGATACAAATATCTCAGCAAGAGGCCCAACAATTACTTCTTTAGCTTCCCACAGAGTTCTCGGGTACACCTGATCAGGTCATGGGGATTTATCCACTTTGAACCGTTTCAAGATATCCAGCACTTCCTCGTCTGTAATTTGGACATTTTGCAAGATGTCACCATCTATTTCCCTACTGTCTATATCTTCCATATCCTTTTCCGCAGTAAATACTGATGCAAAATATTCATTTAGTATCGCCCCCATTTCTGTGGCTCCACACAAAGGCCGCCTTGCTGATCTTTGAGGGGCCCTATTCTCTCCCTCGTTACCATTTTGTCCTTAATATATTTGTAAAAGCCCTTTGGATTCTCTTTAATTCTATTTGCTAAAGCTATCTCATGTCCCCATTTTGCCCTCCTGATTTTCCTCTTAAGTATACTCCTACTTCCTTACTCGATCTATCCTGTCTATACCTGATATATGCTTCCTTCTTTTTCATAAACAAACCCTCAATTTCTTTAGTCATCCAGCATTCCCTATACCTACCAGCCTTTCCTTTCACCCTGACAGGAATATACTTTCTCTGGATTCTTGTTATCTCATTTCTGAAGGGTTCCCATTTTCCAGGCATCCCTTTACCTGCTAACATCTGCCTCCAATCAGCTTTCGAAAGTCCTTGCCTAATACCGTCAAAATTGGCCTTTCTCCAATTTAGAACTTCAACTTTTAGATCTGGTCTATCCTTTTCCATCACTATTTTAAAACGAATAGAATTATGGTCGCTGGCCCCAAAGTGCTCCCCCACTGACACCTCAATCACCTGCCCTGCCTTATTTCCCAAGAGTAGGTCAAGTTTTGCACCTTCTCTAGTAGGTACATCCACATACTGAATCAGAAAATTTTCTTATACACACTTAACAAATTCCCTCCATCTAAACCTTTAACACTATGGCAGTCCCAGTCTATGTTTGGAAAGTTAAAATCCCCTACCATATCTACCCTATTATTCTTACAGATAGCTGAGATCTCCTTACAAGCTTGTTTCTCAATTTCCCTCTGACTGTTTGGGGTCAATAATAAATCCCAATAAGGTGATGATCCCTTTCTTATTTCTCAGTTCCACCCAAATAACTTCCCTGGATGTATTTACAGGAATATTCTCCTTCAGCACAGCTGTAATGCTATCCCTTATCAAAAACACCACTCCCCCTCCTCTCTTTCCTCCCTTTCTATCCTTCCTGTAGCATTTGTATCCTGGAACATTAAGCTGCCAGTCCTGCCCATCCCTGAGCCATGTTTCTGTAATTGCTATGATATCCCAGTCCCATGTTCCTAACCATGCCCTGAGTTCATCTGCCTTCCCTGTTAGGCCCCTTGCATTGAAATAAATGCAATTTAATTTATTAGTCCTACCTTGTCCCTGCCTGCCCTGACTGTTTGACTCACTTCTGTTCTCAGCTGTACCTGTCTCAGATTGATCTCTTTCCTCACTATCTCCACCTCCTCCCCCTCCCCACCCCCCACCTTACTAGTTTAAATCCTCCCGAGCAGCTGAAGCAAATTTCCCTGCCAGTATATTAGTCCCCTTCCAATTTAGGTGCAATCCGTCCTTCTTGTTCAGGTCACTTCTACCCCAAAAGAGATTCCAATGATCCAAAAATGTGAATCCTTCTCCCATACACCTGCTCCTCAGCCATGCATTCATCTGCTCTATCCTCCTATTCCTGCCCTCACTAGCTCATAGCACTGAGAGTAATCCAGATATTACTACCCTTGAGGACCTCCTTTTGAAATTTCTGCCTAACTCTCTGTAATCTCCCTTCAGAGTCTCAACCTTTTCCCTTCCAATGTCGTTGGTTCCAATGTGCACAATGACCTCCTGCTGGCCCCTCTCCCCTGTGAGAACATTCTGCACCTTCTCTGAGACATCCTTGATCCTGGCACCAGGAAAACAACAAACCATTCTGCTTTTTCTCTGCTGGCCACAGAAACGTCTGTCTGTACCTCTGACTACAGAATCCCCTAATACAAGTGATCTCTTGGAAGCTAATGTACCCCTCATTGCATTAGAGCCAGTCTCAATACCAGAACTTGGCTGTTCGTGCTACGTTCCCCTGAGAATCCATCACCCCCTACATTTTCCAAAACAGCATACCCGTTTGAAATGGGTATATCCACAAAAGACTCCTGCCCTCGGTGCTGACCTCTCTCACCCTTCCTGGAGTTAACCCATCTATGTGACTATATCTGAGACATTCCCCCCTTCCTATAACTGTCATCCATCACATACTGTTGCTGTTGCAAATTCCTCATCGCTTCTATCTGTCTCTCCAATCAATCCTCTCGATCTGATAAGATTCTCATCCAACAGCATTTATGGCAGATATAATCTGCAGTAACCGTTAAACTCTCTTTAAACTACCACAAATGGCTTGTTCTCTCTCTATTCCATGAGATCTAACCTTGCTAACCAGTCTCCCATGGGCAACCTTGTTGAACACTTTACTGAAGTCCATATAGATCACATCCATAGCTCTGCCCTCATCAATCCTCTTCTTTACTTCTTCAAAAACTCAATCAAGTTAATGAGACATGATTTCCCATGCACAACGCCATGTTGACTATCCCTAATCAGTCCTTGCCTTTTCAAATACATGTACATCCTGTCCCTCAGGATTCTCTCCAACAACTTGCCCACCACTGAGGTCAGACTCACTGGTCTATAGTTCCCTGGCTTATCCTTACCATCCTCCTTAAACAGCACCACTTTAGCCAACCTCCAATCTTCCGGCACCTCACCTGTGACTTTCTATGATATAAATATCTCAGCAAAGGACCCAGCAATTGCTTCCCGAGCTTCCCACAGAGTTCTAGGGTGCATCTGATCAGGTCCTAGGTTTTTATCCACTTTTATGTCTTTCAAGACATCCAGCACTTCCTCCTCTGTAATATGGACATTTTTCAAGATGTCACCATCTATTTCCCTACATCTATATCTTCTATGTCCTTTTCCACAGTAAACAGCTTTCAGCTTCACATTCCCTTTACAAATCCAAAGCTCACTATTACGCTATTCTCAATTTATTTGTGAAAACCTTATTCTCAGTATTCACTTTCTATTTGTTTCATGAATTTTATAGCAACTTGAAAATTAATTTTACCACTGCTAAGAAAACATGAGCAGACTATAATGATGGTACTGCCCACTTACATTACTTTCACATTTCAGCAAGGTTGACCTAAAAACTCACATGGGAACCTAACCTGGCATTATTTATCCTCTGTCTCTCTGAGCTCCTTTGACATGTTTTGCAGTTTCATTTAATTTACTCCCTCCATGTTTGGATTGATACATTCCCCAGGGTGGGAGATATGAGGTGGTTTGGAGGTGGAATAGCTGGGTGAAGGAATGAACAAATATTGATTTTCTGTTGTTTACTTGTTCCTGGATGGTGCTTGCTGACTGATTATTTTAATTTATTTGAAAATTGAATTAATGTTGTAAAGATACAAAACTCCTTTCATTCACTTTGCTCTATGATGTTTAGAGGTATGAAAACTGAACTTCAACTGTGGCGTGGGATTTGCCACCAGCAAACATTTGTACGTGATGCCTGCTTACATTAACATGGTACTGAAAGACTCAGCAGTGATTTATTCCAGCTCCTAACATAAATGATTTTGTATTGGAGTCACAGGTTCTCCAGTACCTGGGTTAATGTTACGTAGTTACGTAAGATTAACAGAGCCAAAAAAAAAGTTCAGCCCTAAGTGCCAGTCTTGTCAATTTCTTTGGAGGGCAATTTACTGTATCTTACCAAACTTTCCAAATTAACTATCTACCCCAAACCTGTCGTCCCTCTGATTCCATCCCCCTCTTATCATGTGCTATTTCCACAAGTCAGTATATATCTTCTGAGCAATTAGCATCCCCTGTACCTCTGCCAGGTTTGAAAGTAGGTATCTCGACAAGCATTGGCAATCCAGTGTTGCCCTTCACCAGCAGCATAATAGCACAGCAATCACAAAACCACACTGCCCATGGTACAGAATGTTTCGCCTTCACACATAAAACTGTATTCTTTTAGCTCAGTTGCTATTTAACTACCACACCAGACAGTTTGTATCTTATCTAAATGCCATCTCTAAATCAAAAACTTATACAAGCTGAACTCATTATGAGTACCTTTTCTCTATCAATCATTCAGCTTCAGCCTCAGCATGTGCCTTCATCAACTTGGTGAATTTGCTGTGTTGGCTGAGCGGCCAACATATTACATCGCGGAGAGAGTGCTTGCTGTGCTTGACCCCCTTTGCATCCCAGGCCCATATCAATAATTTATGTTTTCATTGCGTTCAGCACAGACCATCATTTACCATGTCTGACAGATGATGAAGTGACGATCTCCACTTCCTGCTGCAGCACTGTTGGAAGTTGCATGAATAATGAAGGGGTAATTATATTAATTAATAATAATAATACCCTGACTGACAGTGAATTCCCCCTCCTTGACTGAAGTAACGACTGACCCCCAACCATTTTTCTGAAATGGCCATTTGGTTGAGTAATCAGGCATGATGTGTTTGCTGTTCAGGCAGCTGGCACATGGTGTAGGTGTAAGAATGACATCTCAGTGTGCTGTATAGCAAGAAGCCCTCCTTTCTTTCGGACAGATCCCTAATGACAAGTAGCCTGTCTGTTTATCTGCACAAAACAGCACCTCAATACGTCAGTACTGTTAGATTTTGGCTCTCTGTCTGAAATGTCAACATGCTAACTGGCATGGGGTATTATAGCAAGGCAAAGCAAGATGTGAATACTACAAGCATTTACGTATACGTAAAATGAGCAAGTGCTAACAGAACAAGTGAGCAGCCTGGAGATGCAGCCTAGTTCAAGCCATGAACTGGGTGCCTGCCATTGTGTACAAAGTATTCTTGTAACAGCCTGCATGCTTTATTTGCTAATTTCATTCAAGTTCTCTTTGAAAATAGCCTTTCTTCTAGACTTTGGTGGAAAAAAAAAATCTGCAGTGTAAAATCTGAAAATGGAGAAGATAGCAGAAGAGAAGGAGAAAGGTCTGTGTGGTATTCTCTTTGGAGAGCCAGGTGTGGACTCAATAAGCCGACTAGCCTGCTTAGACACTGCAGGAGTTCTATGATCACATTTTCCCAGTCCCAGAATTTCTTTATCCACTTGTTTATTCATCCACTCACTTAGATCATGTGTGTTCCAGCTGGCATTTACAACTTATTTGCCCATCCTGAGTGCTTTCTGATAATTGTATACAAAAAGTTGAAATTACCTGGATGCTGTCCATTTAATCTTGACAACCAAACTAACTCCTTGCTGCCCTGCCCAGTGCTACTCTATATGCCTTCCTTATATGCTTCAAAGCTTGTTTACCTAAGCCCTCCCCATTCCATTCCACTCCTGCCTCTGAATGTTTCTCCATCGGTCACTCACTCATTGCCTGCTCAAGACCATTCTGAATCACTTACCTTTAATTTGGATAAGGATCAGGAGGATACAAGCGAAGAGGAGACAAAAGTAAGCAGGTGCGGGAGGGGGATTAATAAAAGACGGCGACAAGAGTGATGGGTGAAAAAGTGAGAGATGGGGAAAGGGAATTGGAGTTCCATGATGATCATAGTTGCCTTGTAGCTTATGACCAAAGTATGTCAGCTCATGATCGTACTTCGAGTCCCAACCCCCACTTTGGGAAGACTTGACTCATTGAAATAATTGCCCTGCATTTGATCTGTTCAAGTTTCGATATTAGAACAGCAAGTTAACTTGCAAGTACTTATGCAAGCAAATCATGAATGCTCGCTTTTCTGATGTGTTAGGTGAGAGTTCTGGCATCCTCAAACTGCACCTCTGAACCTATATTGCCAGCAGTAGAGTCTTTGAAAAGCATATGATGTATGTGTACTGGACAAAATACTTTTCATTAACATCAAACTTTAGAAGCTAGAGAAAAATGTAATAATCCCAGGTGTACTGACAGCAATTGACAAAGAGCGTCACGTCCAAGTTGTTTGTCGAATATTCCCACACTTCAAGTCTGTTTCATCACAACATACGCCATACAGCAAAATCATTGTCCCAAATATTGTAACTGACATAAATCCCTGTAATTCACAGAATTTTACCAGTTTGTAGTAGACTAGTCAACCCCTATTGAATTTCAGGACTAATTTTCCAACTCTGTCTTGCTTCATGACAATCCTTGCTGGTTAGGACAACATATTAAAACTCTTAGCACATGCAGATGATTTTCTTGCCAAAATCATATACAGTCTATGTCCATGCTTCCAATGTGCCTGGCTGCTAACCAAAGGCACAAAATGTCTGAAATGTAACAAAGTACGAGGCAATCAATGACAGATTTTATTCATTCACAGGCTGCGGGTTGTTGGCATTGGCGAGTATTTATTGTGAGCGTTAAATGCCTTTGAGAAGGTGTTACTGATTCACCTCCTTCAATTGTTGCTGTCTGCATGGTGAAAAATGTGTACACTGACAGATAGGCAAACAGGGAAACAAACAGATGATGAAGTGCTATAAGTCTAGATCAGGATGACTCAAAGATAGTGGCTTTTCCAAGTGCCTGCTTTCCTTCTCTGTCTAATATAGTAATGGTTGTAGGTGATGATGGATGTGCCAGAGTTGCTCCAGTACACCTTTTAGTTGATATACACTGCGGATTTGGTGCACCATAATGGTTCACATGGTGGATGGGATGGTGATCAAGTGGGCTGCTTTGTCATGGAACATGTTGAGCTTCTAGATGGTTTCTGGACCAGAAGTCATCCAGGCAAGTAGACAGTGTCCCATGAAACAAATGTGTTGTGCCATCTACATGCCAGAAGGACTTTAGGGAGGTGGGAGGCAAGTCAAATCCCACAAATGCTCAATGGCTGACCTGCTGTTGTATAATACAATATATGTGGCTGATCAAGTTGGTGGTCAACAGTGACCCTGAGATGTTTATTGTGGGAAATTTGACAATGTAATGCTGTAGAATATGAATAAGTTAATGTCTTTCTGCAACAGTGTGAAATTGTGCCTCATTAGTAGTCCTAATCCATAATATATTTCTAAAACATATTGTTTCAAAGATATGTTGTCTTTTCAATGTAATAATCAAAATAAAATGTGGAGTTAAAATGTTTGTAATGAATATTGTGAAAGTTGATCAAAATGTCTTAATTTGTGAAATCAAGAAGCACTCCACCGTAGACATTTGACCTTGTTGTTTAATGTAATGAGCTTTATAACCACAATTTATACCAGTTAATTGTTGATACAACTAACAATAAAGAAAGAGAATTTTAAAAAATTATTCCTTTAAGTAATGTATATAGAAATCAATTGAACTGCGTACTATAAAAACCTACGCAATACAACTATCGAACATTGCATAATTTAAGACACTATGAAAAAATAATTGGAGCTGATTAAGCTGAAATGCAAGAGTCTTTAACCAACCGTTAAACTAAATCAATCTCGGGGATAAAATCCGTGTCTTAAACTGAAGCAGTAATTAAAACACTTTTGATAACTTTTACAAAAAGTGGACAAAGACAATAATGACTTAACTAAACTTTATGAATTTGTTTGCTCTAAAACTAATATTTTAAAACTTCTCATTACATTAACAAGATCTGATTTCACAACCTAATACATTTCAATGAACTTTTATAATATCAGTTGCAAACAATTTAATCTCCACAATTGTATTTGATTATTACACTGAAAAGATAACATACATTTGAAACAATATATTTTACAAATATATTGTGAATTATTGATGAGGCACAATTTTACCCTGTTGCAGAAAGATTGCAAAGATTGACAAAAAGGATTGAAACTCCCTCTGCCAAAACCATTGAGGAAATGCAAAATTGTCATTCTAACTTGAATGATGTTCTGTTAAGTACATGAAGCGGAAATAAAATTACCTCAAACTTATCAAAACCAGTACAGACATCTGCATCATCCAATCGTTTCTATATAAACAATGCAACTGTTCCCACTGAAAGAAAACCAAATAATCTAAACACAAATTCACGTTGCAATATATTCTGTATAAGTTGATTGTTTATAGTACAGGAGGCAAATCAAAACCATTTAACATTTACTTAAGCAACAATGAGGGATGCATAATGGGGCTTGATCCCAAAGCCGACAGATATTTCAAGGTGGATTGAATCTTCTGTATTAAAACTCTGATAATTACCTGACGAAGGAGTAGCACTCTGAAAGCTAGTACTTCCAAATAAACCTGCTGGACTATAGCTTGGTGTTATGTGATTTTTAACTTTGTCCACATCAGTCCAACACCAGCACCTCCACAATTCTCTAACAAGAGAGTAGCCCTTTAGTCTGGTAAGACTATGGCTTTTATTAATTTAATAATATCTTCAACTAAAAAAACAACTAAATTAACAGTTATATAACATCTTAAATCTAATATACTCTCTCTAAACAAATTCACAGAACAAAAATAACAGATTAGACATAGAACCAAACTGTAAGGAAATAGATTAGATACAAGAAGGCTAGTTATGAGACTCAGATAGTAAGATGTCTTCCAATATGGAATCTGAGAAATTTGGGGAGCAAGTTTAATTTGCCAGCACACAAGCTGAGGAAGTCAGTAAGGAGGGGGACATAAAAATTACTGAGGGCATATAGTTGGCAGGGATGCTTTTGTAAATATATCTTCAGTTGCACTTACGTTGTCTACTCCAATAATTTATTCACTGTCACACCTAATGAGGTTGCAACTGAGCGAGAGATGAGAAGTCTCTTCAGACATCCCAGGTATGAAAGAGCTTATAATGGCGAAGCATTTCAGATACCCTGCTGAAGAAGTACAAACTCAAGCCAAATTGGTAATGCGACTGAATCAATGGAAACAGAATTACTGCAGTTGCCCCTAGCAGGACTGCCAATTCCCACAGCTTTACTCTGCACACAAAGATTAAAAAAAAGTAACTTACTCCACTCACATTGCATGCAGTCCTAGCTATTTCATGCAGTTGCTGCACAGCTAACCTTTGATCTGAGATGATAGGGTTCCAACTTTGAGTTCTTATGGGTGACTTACAGGCTCTACCTGGGATGCAAGATTCTTCCCTCATCCTTCATGTTCCTTTTTGTATTTGCTCTCTCTGTGGCCCCTAACTAGCGTTCTGTCTCAATTGAGCGCTATCATATTACATGCCCAATTTATCACCAAAGCCCACGGTTTCAAGAACTTCCATTTTCTTCTTGACACTTCAGGCATTCAGTGTAAAAGTCAGAATGATTGTGATCTGTAAGAACCTTGCCCTCCTGTCTTCTCCTACTTTCTATGAGGCTTCACGCTTCTATCTAGAATTGTGCTCATTACTGTGATCATTCCCTCAGCAACATAGTGCAATGAACTCTTTCCCCAGACTTGAGTTGTCTGCTTTCCCTAAGACCCCATGGACTGCTCCCTAATAAGCCCCGAAGCACTGTTGACCAAACCACCAGAATTGACCAAAGTCTTGACCCCAGAATGATGTTGCTACATCACTACCACAATCTACTTTTAATTCCTAGACCTGTTGCACTTCATTTGCAGAATTGACAGTGACCCAGTTCCTGGATTGCAAGGGCATTGTTCTCCAAACACTGATAGAATCAAATGACCAATTGACCAATGGTCCACTTTTTGACTTGAACTGGATGAGCCCCTTGACAGACTGTGGTGGCAGCTCCTGTCTCTCTGTTATCCCATTTAACCCCAGTGAGGACTGCTTGCCTTTGACTTTCACAGCTGGCCATTTGCATGATGCATATATAAACTGCAGGATTGATATTGATGTAGCATAGGGCAAACAGTGAGAGGTCCACCTCCTTGATTTTGGATTAGTGGTGCTGGAAGAGCACAGCAGTTCAGGCAGCATCCAAGGAGCAGCAAAATCGACGTTTCGGGCAAAAGCTCTTCATCAGGAATAAAGTTGAGAGCCTGAAGCGTGGAGAGATAAGCTAGAGGAGGGTGGGGGTGGAGAGAAAGTAGCATGGAGTACAATAGGTGAGTGGAGGAGGGGATGAAGGTGATACGTCAGGGAGGAGGGTGGGGTGGATAGGTGGAAAAGAAGATAGGCAGGTAGGACAAGTCATGGGGATAGTGCTGAGCTGGAAGTTTGGTACTAGGGTGAGGTGGGGGAAGGGGAAATGAGGAAACTGTTGAAGTCCACATTGATGTCCTGGGATTGAAGTGTTCTGAGGCGGAAGATGAGGCGTTCTTCCTCCAGGCGTCTGGTGGTGAGGGAGCGGCGGTGAAGGAGGCCCAGGACCTCCATGTCCTCGGCAGAGTGGGAGGGGGAGTTGAAATGTTGGGCCACAGGGCGGTGTGGTTGATTGGTGCCGGTGTCCCGGAGATGTTCCCTAAAGCGCTCCGCTAGAAGGCGTCCAGTCTCCCCAATGTAGAGGAGACCGCATCGGGAGCAACGGATGCAATAAATGATATTAGTGGATGTGCAGGTAAAACTTTGATGGATGTGGAAGGCATCTTTAGGGCCTTGGATGGAGGTGAGGGAGGAGGTGTGGGTGCAGGTTTTGCAGTTCCTGCGGTGGCAGGGGAAGGTGCCAGGATGGGAGGATGGGTTGCAGGGGGGCATGGACCTGACCAGGTAGTCACGGAGGGAACAGTCTTTGTGGAAGATGGAAAAGGGTGGGAAGGGAAATATATCCCTGGTGGTGGGGTATTTTTGGAGGTGGCAGAAATGTCGGCGGATGATTTGGTTTATGCGAAGGTTGGTAGGGTGGAAGGTGAGCACCAGGGGCGTTCTGTCCTTGTTACGGTTGGAGGGGTGGGGTCTGAGGGTGGAGGTGCGGGATGTGGACGAGAAGCATTGGAGGGCATCTTTAACCACATGGGAAGGGAAATTGCGGTCTCTAAAGAAGGAGGCCATCTGGTGTGTTCTGTGGTGGAGCAGGTCCTCCTGGGAGCAGATACGGCAGAGGCGGAGGAATTGGGAATACGGGATGGCATTTTTGCAAGAGGTAGGGTGGGAAGAGGTGTAGTTCAGTGCTCCCCAATGTGATAGACTGCCTGTCCCTCTACCTGCATGAGAAAAACTATTCAAAACCACAGAAGCTGATAGCTTGAAATTGTTCACTGAGGGCCTTGCACACTCAAAAAGCAATGCAAGCCATAGAGGCTAACAATCTGTAACTGAGCAGTAAAGAATCTTCACAGTTAAAATACAGCATAAACCACACGTAGGTTGGCATCCAGTTAGTCATTCCTGATGTGGGTGACTGTACTTGTGGAAAGCAATGAGAAACAGATAGAATATCCAAGAAAGTACAAAGTGAATGCGTGCCAAAAAAGCAAGCTAGGAGCAGTAAGATGCAACCTGTGATTTAAGAATTCAGTCGCTACATGGAAAATGATCAATAGATGCATGCAAATCTTAGGTACTCCTGAAGTTAAAGAGTAGAAGTGAGAAAGCATAATGATGTATTGAGACTGATGGTTTGCCCATGATGAAATGTGCGTACTAAAATTCAAGGGGATTCGTGACAATGGAGCATGTGCAAAGACCGTTCATTACAGAGCTCGACAATGGTTAGGAGAAATATTCAGTGAGCTGTAGCCACCAGGTTCCCGCTCTAATGTAGTGTCAGGAATTTGGGTCATCTAGTTTCTCAGGGAAGGAGAGAATTGGAAGTGGTGCAGCAAGGTTATTTGGGTACTAATGAGACATAAATGTGCAGAATCAGGTCATCACGGCTCAATAGAAAGTTTCTGAAATTGCCATTTAAAGCTTGAACGAAAAAATTGCAAATTGTTTTCTTGACATCAAGATTCTGATTTTTTTTCTATTCTCAATGTAATTTCCCCGGTTTCAGACTATTGCTCATGCCACACCAGGGAAGGGACAACGTAGCAGTCAGTTTCCAATCATCACCTTTCGGCAATCAAACTCTACTGCGAAAGTCAATCTGGACTGAAGCCAGTCAATGAGACAGAAACTTGGACACTTTTCTTTTTGGATAGAACTTACTAATTATTCAGTTTTCGATGTTTTCTAATCAACCTGCTCAGTGTTGTTATTAGATACCTCTGGAGCAGGTGGGACTTGAGCCAAGGTCTCCTGGCCCAGGGAGAGGGACATTACCACTGTGTCACAAGGACCAAACTATTCATTTTCATTATAACTACTATCCACCACCAGGAGGCCCAAGTTCAAGGCCCACCTGCTCCGAAGATACGTAATAATACCTCTGAAAAGGCTGATCAGAAAATATCTACAAATGACAGTCTCATTAAAAGATCCCTCGGATCTTAAAGAACAAGTTTATTTTCAAAAGAAGGAGTACACAAAGTTCATGTTTTATATTAAATATTTCTCACCAAACATTTTCAAACAAGAAACTAAATCAACTAAAGGGTAGAGTGTAACTATGTAAGTACAAATCAAGAGAACACTTGTACAGCTCCCAGGAAGACCATACCTTAAATGATGGTCTACAAATACATATTTTATATAACATTGCTTCACTTACTTAATGAATCCTGTAACACTATTTGATTAATTTAATAGCAGAGAAATGTTAACTATCAATGAACATTCTAACACATAAATTATATGCAGATAGATACTTTGTCTTAATCAATTAATGTAAATAATGGAAAAGTGTAGTCATTTAAAATGTCCCTGACACTAGTACAATTAGTCAAGTTATGTTGAAAACGTCTTTACATTATTCAACATGCATAAATCTACAGGGAAATTTCAAAATTGAATTTTGCATCAGTTATGATTGAAGTCAAACTTAAATCAAGATGCAGAGGCTATATTTTTCAGTAAATTGCAGTGCTCAACTCAGATTATCATCTGCTTGCAGAAATGATCACATTCACAGATTTACATTTACATTTGTTGACTTTTTTTCTATTAGGTCATTTTTAAACTTTGGCATTTCATTTCTGAATTTTTAAATTGTCTCATGGAGCATCAAAGTCTGCAAGCCCCTGCAAAAGTTCAACAGGTGGAATGCTATCAGGATTCGAGTAATGTGGACGATGCACAATGTGTGTAAGAAAGTGTGGAGATGCTCTGGAGCAACTCCACCTTTTATGGATTCAGTAAGTGACATGGCGAGATTTCCATTGTGCCGAAGCGAGTAGCTAATTAACGGACATTATACCTTGTTAACTCTTCATTGCTAATGTAACTTGACCACTAATATTCAGCTATCTATCTTATCATACCTGTCAAGCAAACTGTAAGTCAAGAAAACGTGACAAGGAAGCCAGAGCAGATACCTGAGTAATTCCGCTCACAATTAGTTCAACACCAAACTACATGACAGAACACAGTCCACAGGCACCAAGCCACACATACCCCTTGTTATCAGATATTGGGTCTGAAATCTGCCAACCTATCATAACCATCATGGCATCTCTGCAGCCCATGAGATACATACTTTAATTGCAGGGCACAGCAGCAATTAGAATTTAAAAGCTGTGGCAGGGACACACTGAGACAAGCACAGAGATCACAGCTGAATCAGAGTTTTCCATGCTCCACTGAAATCACCGACTATTCTTCTCAGGTCTGCTCGCTTGCTCTCTAAACTGTCATTTACTTAGTGTCCATCTGCATGCTTGCTGCATTTAAGCCTTGCCTTGCTGTGACTGAGGGTGCTTCAGCCAGAGGCAAAGACTGTCACTACTGCTGTTTTGATGTACTGTACTACAGAAACTCAGCTTGTCATGCTTGGAGGTAGGAATTTCTCTGGACGGGTGAGGTCTTGTTCAATGTTGACTATTGAGACTCAATCTTACACCTCCAACATATACCATCTACTTGTATGGCAAACATACTGCATGTTTATTCAACAAATAGCCAGGTGAGGAATTGGTGGGACCTTGCCCTCAGTCCAGTCATGGAGAGGGGATCAAGCAGCAGTAGGTCAGGGGGTCCCAGGGCCAACAATCACAAGCACAGTCATCACACAATCTAGGGGCTTTGCTAGGGTGAACATTTGTTCAGGATGCCCACAGTTAGGGAATCTGTCTGATTACAGTTTTGGGATTGTTCAGTGTCAGTCCTTTGGGGCCAGCACTGTATTGGCACATTGTCAGTCAGGAAGTTACCAAACACAGTGCCCAGGTAACTACTGGGAAGTCAGTCAGAGATTTGGGTGTCCATTTGATGATCTTCCAGGAGGGTCTGGGAGGGGGATCATTGTTAGATTGGATAAGAGAGTTGATGATGCAAAGGGTAGCATAAGCATTGCTAGGGATGGAGTTAAGGACAGTGACATGGGTGGAAGCTCAAGTTGAATGGGGGTATGAAAAACAGGATCAAAAAGCATGGTAGGGAGCTTATTGGCAAAGATTACACCAAGGACTTCAAAGGGGGAGCATAGAGAACCCCTCATGCTTACTCCATATTCAACTTAATCATGGCAAATGATACACTTCATCTCCAGCTTTCCTGTCTCTGTTCCCCATATGCTATGACATTTCCTGCAAAATAACAAATCTATGTCAGCTGTGGAGGATGGTGGAGGATGAATAATGTGCAGAGAATCCCACTGGTTTACAACGTTCTGATAGAAAGACTTTCTCCTCATCTCAGTCCTAAGGCAGGGTAAAGTACCTCTCACTGTTTATGCTGTCCCTTCAGAGTTTTCCATGCTCCACTGAAATCACCGACTATTCTTCTCAATTTGGAAGGGTACAGATTCTCATAGGATCATAAGATAGAGTAGCAGAATTAGGCCACTCAGCTCATTAAGTCTACTCAGCCATTTAATTTTGCTGATATTTCTCAACCCCATCTCGTCCCTTCTTCATAACCTCTGATGCCCTTACTAATCAAGAACCTATCTATCTGTCTTAAATACACTTAATGACTTGGTGTCCACACTCTTTTGTGGCAATGAATACCATAGATTAACCACCCTCTGGCTGAAGGAATTACATGCGAAGTCAGCTCGAAAGGGTTGTCCCTTCACTCTGAGGCTCTGCCCTCACATCCTCGTCTCTCCTACGAGTGGAAACATCTTCTCCATGTCCAAGCTATCCAAGCCTCTTAGTATTCAGTAAATTTCAATGAGATCATAATAGACAACCTTCTTATCACTAGAGACAATCAAATGAACCTCAACTGTTTTACCCAACCTTTTAATCTAGTTAGCCAATCAACCTTAGCCAGCTTTCCTTTCAGCCCTCACATTATTGAATTTGTTTCAGTCTAAGATCCTTATTTGGGACTTGAACATGTTGTTTTTAAAATTTAAAATACAATTAAACTCCATGTGATCACTTTTTCTCAGAAGAACTTTTACTGTCAATTAGGTTTACCTCATTTCACATTACTAGATTTAAAATAGCTTTAGCCCTAGTTAGTTCCACAATATATTGCTCTTGGAAGCAATAAACACCATAATTTTTACCTCCAATACTCTAGTCAGAAGTTCATGTTGTTCATTGTAAGTTTTGATATCAGTTGTAAATGTGTCTTCCACTGGTTTGAATTTGTGTCTTCTCCCATTGACACAGATTAGTTTGCTTATTAGTTCTCTACACTGATCCTAATCAATAAAGTGATGGAAAGTGTCATCAATAGTGCTACGAAGCAGCACCTGCTCAGAAAAACCTGCTCAGTGATTCCCAGTTTGGGTTCTGCCAGGGACTCAGCTCCTGACCTCATTATAGCCTTGGTCCAAAAATGAACTAAAGAGCTGAACTCTGGAGGTGAGATGAGAGTAACAGCCCTTGACATCAAGGCTGCATTCAATCAACTGAGGCATCAAGGAGCCTTGGCAAAACTGGAATCAATGGGCAAAGAGCAAACTCTCCAGTTGTTATAATCATACCTGATAGAAAGGAAGATGGTTGTCGTTTTTGGAAGTCAATCATCTCAGCTCCAGGACATTTCTGCAAGATTTCCTCAGAGTGTCCATGGCTTAACCATCTTCAGCCGCTTCATCAATGACTTTCTTTCGATCATAAGGTCAGAAGTGGGGATATTCACAGATGATTGCCCAATGTTCAAATGCAACAAAATATGGGCAATATCCAGTTTTGGGCTGACAAGTGGTAGTAACATTCGCACCACACAAATACCAGGTTAGGACCATCACGACGAAGAGAGGATCTAACCACCACCCCTTGACATCCAATAGTGTTACCATCACTGAATTCCCCACTATCAACATCCTGGGGGTTATCATTGACCAGAAACCCAACCGGACTCACCATTTAAACACAGTAGCTCCAAGAGCAGGTCAGAAGGTAGGAATAGTGCAGCAAGTAACTCATCTCCTGACTCCTCAAAGTCTATCCATTATTTACAAAGGCACCTGTCAAGAGTGTGATGGAATACTCCCCACTTGCCTGGATAAGTGCAGCCCCAACAACATTCAGGAAGCTTGATACCATCCAGGATAAAGCAGTCTGGTTGATTGACACTACATCCAAAAGCTTCCACTCCCTCCACCACCAACACTTAGTAGCAGCAGATTAGAAATTCACCGAATGTCCTCAGGCAGCATATTCCAAACCTATCTAGAAAGACAAGGGCAGCAGATATATGAGAACAACATCACCTTCAAGTTCTCCTCCAAGCCACTCACCATCCTGACTTGGAAATATATCACTATTCCTTCACTGTCGCTGGGTCAGATTCCTACAACTCCCTCCCTAATAGCCTAGATGTAGCGATTGGACTGCAGTGGTTGAAGAAGGCAGCTCACCACCACCTTCACAAGGGAAACTAGGGATGGGCAATAAATGCTGGCCAGCCAGCAACTCCCACATCCCACAAAATGAATAAATAAAATAAAATTCCAAACCAGCCACCATTGCAAATAAGAACTCTGAGAATCACAGAGTCATACAGCTGAAAACAGACCCTTCAGTCCAATTAGTTCACATCACATGTTCCCAAACTAAACTAATCCCAATTGCCTCTGTTTGGCACATATCCTTCCATACCTTTTCTACTCATGTACTTACCCAAACGTCTTCAAAACATTCTAATTGTGTCTGCATCTACCACTTTCTCTGTCAGTTCATTCAACACACAAACGGCTGTGTAAATAAGTTGTCCTTCATGTCCTTTTTAAATATTTCTGTGCTCACCTTAAAAATATGGCCCCTAGTTTTGAACTCCCCCATCTTATAGAAAAGACTCCTGTCATTCCCCTTGTCTATGCCTCTCATGACTTTATAAGCCTCAAGTAAGTTCACCTCTCAACTTCGCTCCAGTGAAAAAAAGTCCCAGTCTTTCCGTCTATTTTCATATCTCAAACCCTTCATTCCAGTAAAACTTTTCTGAACCCTCTTGGTCTAATAATGTCTTTCCAATAACAGGATGACTAGAACTGCTTACAGTACTCCAGAAGAGACCCTACCAAAATCTAAGTAAACAACGCTTACCGCTCTTCCCTAGCAATCTTTTTCGTTACTTCCTCAAAAAAAACTCAACCAAGTTTGAGAGACACAATTTCCTTCACACAAAACTCTGCTGACTATTCCTAATTATCCCTTGCCTCTCCCAATACATGTAAATCCTATCTTTCAGAATCACCTCCAAAAGCTTACACACCACCAATGTCAGATCCACAGGTCTATAATTCCCAGGCTTCACCTTGCAGCCTTCCTTAAATAAGGGCACAGCATTAGCTACCTTCCAATGCTCTGGCATCACACCCATGGTGAGAGATGATACAAATATTTCTGCCAGGGACCTCGCTGTTTTCTGCCTAAATTCCTACAACGTCCTGGGATAACTTGATCAGGTCCTCGAGATTTATCCACTATTATGTTTTCTTTGACTTCCAGCATTACTACTTCTGTAATGTGAACTGTTTCTAAAACATCAGTATTTATTTGCCCAAGTTCTCTAGCCTCCATTTCTTTCTTCATAGTAAAAACTAACGGAATGTTTTCATTTAATATCTTTCCCATCTCCTGAGGTTCTTCCGAAAACCTCTTTTTAATATTGAAAATGTAATATTTCTCCAGTCCTCTGCAAAACGTGTCATTACCCCTGCAGCTTCATGACTCTTTTCTGACCTACCTTTGGAACTTGAATGCTTCTTTGAATTTTAATTGCTCACCTCTCTAAGTGCACAGTTTCTACTAATACAAGATTAGGATATTAATAGAATGCATACTCATTCATTTTCTTACCATGGATACAAATAGCATTTCATATTCAGAAGCATTTAAATAGCATTTAACACTGAGAAGAGGTTATCCATCCAAACACTTTGAGAAGTGTTATGACACAAGGATAGGAAGCCAGACCAAATGAGGCTCACTAACAATAGATAACGCAAAATAGTGAAACTAATATATTCAATGATCCTCAAAGTTACCCAAGTGTTTCTAATGAAACCTTATGAATAACAGTTATCTGACACCAAGTTCATAACTTAAACAGAAAATACTGTAACTATTTATTATTAACACTAACTTTAGCAGAGCACAGCTAAACAACAAAGTAATCTACTAATGTCTATCAGTTAAAAACAACTTCTTTGATCTTGGTCTTATTCTCACACATCAACAACAGGTGGAGTGAAGAGATAAATTAAAAGGAAAATAAAAAAGTTGTAATTCCTGGATGGATAGAGTGAATAGCCAAGTCTTTTTCCCAGGGTAGGGGTATCCAATACTAGAGGGCATTGGTTTAAGTGAGAGGGGAAAGATATAAAGGGACTCGAGAGGTAACATTTTCATGCAAATGGCAGTGTGTGTATGGATTGAGCTGCCAGAAGAATTGGTGGAGCTGGTACAATTACAACATTTAAAAGGCATCTGGCTGGGTACATGAATAGGAAGTGTTTAGATGGATATGGGCCAAATGCTGGCAAATTGAACTAGATTAATTTAGCATGTCTGGTCAGCATGAATGAGTTGGATCGAAGGGTCTGTTGCTGTGCTGTAAAGTTCTATGAATATAACTGGCCACTTAAGCAGGTTCAAATAATGGTTGCTAAACAGTTGTGCAATCCTTGCATAATGTGCTGTTCACTGAGACTGTACATCTTCCATGAGTTATGAAGTCACTGGTCAATGTACACAGCTTCTGCAAACCACTGGAGACTATTACAGAGTCATGTCTTTCTCAGAACTTCCAATAATTCAATAACTGGTGAAAAACTAGTCGGCAACCAAGACTCCATCCAGCAGCCTTCATAACCACACTGCCCAAAACCCAGTCCAAACCAATTCAATCTAAGGTTACTCTTTTGTTTCTTTCAACATTATCTTTGTTTGAGTGACCGCACTCATCTCCCTTTGATAGCTCCTTTAACTTCCAAGCAACTGCCAGCCCTTCATCCTCATGAATCTCATGTGCCAAATTTTCTACAGCATTCTTAGAACAATATTCAACCTGCAATTAACTTTCCAGGTCAGTTGCCATAAATAAATATCATTTTGTTGGTTCTTTCTTCTTCTTCAAAAAACAAGCTGCTGCTCAAAGCCTTTAACACTTAGCCTCAGCTCACTGTTCCTAAGCAAAAATACAAAAAATAAGGAAAAACAGTGGTGACTCCAACAACAGATTTTATTGATTTTTCTCTGATAAATTCAGTCTTTCCTTAAGATGATGCAGAATTCCCATTTATCCCACGGAGATCAGTTATTCAAATTTTAGCAAACACTTCAACTTGAATAATGAACTTTTGAGGACAGGAGTGAAATGAAACTGACAACAGATATTAATCATTAAATGACTTCGTTCTCAGTGGGATTCTCGATATTTGTTTCTCATGAGTGGTGGCAGAACATTGAAAAACCAATGAAACAAAAAAAAAGACCGAAAAATACCAGCATGGAAACATCATATGGCAATACAAATTCTGCATTAGCATTCCGATGATGTTTCCAGCACACTTTCTGCTTCATCATTTTGATAACTTATTGTTTCTCAGCTGGAGTTTTCATGGTGAAAAGATAAATCTCTCCAAATAAATTGAATATGTATGAAATTAGGTCATGGTCAAATCATAAAAAAAATCACAATTATCAAAACATGCTTTTTTTAAAATAAGGGTTCACTATTCAAACACAGTTTGATTTGTGTATGCTGCAGGGGTCAAAATAAACTTTCTTTCCCTTGGACCCCACTCAAGACTTTCTTGAGGGTTACTCTTTTGATTTTTGGAGATATGTTTTCATTCTCAGCAATATATTGATTTGGTGATGCCATCACCTGGTAAAAATAGCTTGTATCAGTATTCATACATAGGTGTTTAGACTTGCACACAAGGGGAAATCACTGCAATCCTAGGCTGAACTGTGGAAAAACATGGAGGAACCCTCAGAAGTATGTAATGCAGGCCCATTAATGCGTGGACATGTTTTGCTGCCCATCAGCCAGGCCTCAGCTACAGATCAAACCGTATCAAATGATTTGTGACACCAACTCAAGGTGAATTAAAGGCTCTGAATTATAATCCTACAAGTCATTGACTATCCCTTTAAACAAATAGCTTCTGGCATTTGTTGCAACTGAGTAGGTTCCAGAAGTGCAGCTTCCTGGCTCTCTCTCAATTCAATATATTTGATCAAGAGGACATTGTAGATGCTAGGTAAGTTGTGGTCTTCAGATCCTGGTTCAGGTGAAGCTAAAATCAATGTGCTACTTTGCTTAATTTTCAATACCTTTGTTACTTTATGCTTCCATTGCCATGGTCACTTATAGGTATCATTAATAAATTTAGATATGTGGTTTTCTGTTCCACGATCCAAGTTGTTCATGAATTCAGTGAATAGTTGAGACCCCACACAGATCACATTGCTGTTTGTGAAAGCTTAGGTTGGAAATGGGTTCCCACTTGCTGCTTCAAGAATCTCTCACTGGGAGATGTGACATAATTACCAGGTAATTAATGTTTTCTGGGAAGTGTCAGGTCTTCCTTTGCTTAAAGTCTTTATTAGGGCAGAACTCTTGTCTCCCTAGAGTTATCAAAAAAAAGGCCAACAGATCTCCAGTATCGAGAGCGCCACTGGGTGGCAGCAGTCTCTGTTGGTACCAGGCCCTGGTCTTTATCAGGATCAGCACTGGCTCCCTGGAGAGATACACATTTGGGCAGGGTGAAGGTCACAAACCTGGGCTCACTTGGAAATTGGAAAAGGGGAGTCAGAAGCAAATGCAGCGGCTGGCTTTTAGCATGCCTGTGAATGAGGCACCGCCACCCCCTCAGCAAAATTTGGGCAAACCCAACACATCTTGCTTAGTCATCGTCCTGCATGACATGTCCCCTGCTCATTACAGTGGGATGATATGCTAAGGGGTCTTTAAGTTAATGTCTTCCACGCGCACTCTATTGCCTGGTCAAACTGCATTCCCCTGCCTCAGGGTCAGGTGGGATGGTGTTGTGGGTGCCATATTGAATTCTATCCTTGCTGTGTATACATTGACTTACTGGGCTATTATTTTACACATTTACTTCATTTCTTACAAAGTGATACTGATGTGCTGTCATCATCATAACCCGATATAAGACACTGATTCTTTGTCTTCCAGAGTTCCAATATTGCCTGTAAGTTAAGCTTGCACAGCCCTTCCAAAATTATTATGGACCCAACATATGAAAATTGAGAGCAAACATTTGCTCTGATAAATTAATAATCGCTTAGCTTGTTTAAAGGCTTAGACAAAATGATGTTCAATCTATGTTAATTTATGCTATATTAGTGTTAAACAGTAAGAGGTGCCTCAGAACATAGGATCCCATGGAGGCAATGTATCCATCTGTGTAACCACCAATGGGGCTATTTACTGTCTCACTCCCACCAACACTTTCAATAACTAAACAGTAGGCTGGTTAAAAACATTGCGGTGAAGCTCAGTTGTATATTTAATTCTCATTTATGGGTAATTGAACTAATTTATCTCAAGCAGAGCTTGGGGGAAGAGAATCAACTGGGCAAAGGATCACCCATTCTCTTTCGAAGCTTGGCTTCTCAGTAATACAGAATTCACCTTATGTATATTAAAGAGGGGAAATAGTATTAATTTAAATGCAATGTTGAATTTAAAATACACAAGCAGGTATACTTGCATTGTAATTTACTTGTAGTTTACAAATTCAAAATTAATTCAACAGCAAACTCAGTGGCCCTGATGTTATAAATACACACATTACTTGAGGGTGTAATCATTGATTACCCACAATCTAGGAATACCTGTGGCACTAACTCCAGGCATAACAAAATTGTTTCTGTAATTAATTTCCTATAGCTTCACAATCTTCCTGAGCTGGTCCATATTCCTTGACCATCACTTAAATATTTAAGAGCCGATCACTCTAAGTGAGTTTTATCAGAATGTTGAATTAAGTTCTACAAAGTTGGCCAGCAGAAAACAGAAGAAACTATTAACCTCTCTTCAACATCATATGTCAAGCAAAAGATACAGAAGCTTGAACTCATGTACCAACAAATGCCAAAGTGTATCTAGATCAAATCAATAGCTCAAGTCAGAAAACTCCACTGTTATGGTTCTTAACATCTAGGATATACTGCACTTATCCTGGAGAGGCAAATTGGCCCTATTATATTTTCAGTCATTCTTTCACTGGCATTTTGACAGGCATATAACCATATAGCTACAATGGAACCAATATGTGAGAATTACATAATGAAATCCTGATATAAGAAATAAAAAGTAATGATGGTTTTATAAGACCTTTGTTACCTTCTTAGCTACTGTCACTGTGGCAACAATATTGAATGTGTTACAAGTCTAACATTTTACAACTAATAATCCTCGAATATTCATGTATTATATAACACATTTAGGAAATAGAATATTCCTTTACTGAAAGTCCTACAAATTACTCTGCATTACATACTACTCCTGGATATGATTTTTCAATGGGAGTTTTCAGTCATGAAGGTGCACAATAACTATTAGCTTGTAGGTAGAATACAACATCCTGTGACCCACAATCTAATAACCAGGTTCTCTCAATTCAGTGTTACAACTGTTTCCTTTTAAATATAATGCTCACAGGCAATGAACTGCCCTTTGTCCAAAATAAAGACTTGAACATTTTTTTTTTAAATTGCACTATAATGTTACTACAATTTATCCATTAAATTTTCTTTGTTATTTTAGTGTTTTCCTTGAAGTTTGGTTTGAAATATAGCAAGATGTTTTCTATGGAACTATGACTCTGAGCTGAATTCAAATTACATAAATTATAGCACAGAAGTGGGTCAATTGAACCAATTGTTTTATTCTTTAATGGGATGTGGTTATCATGATTACGCCCAGCATATATTGTCCAGGCCAAATTCTTTGTGATCGTGATGGCGAGTTGCCTTTGTTAATTATACATAATATGACAACACATAGTGCTGTTAGTGAGGGAGATCCAGAATGTTGATAGTTGTGATGAAATCCATTTCTTGTATCCAGCTGTACTGGTTATACTTATTGGACTGATGTAACTTGTGTTTTGTATTCTACAGTATATATTACAGGAATTATATTACGCACTGAGAGTAACCTTATTAAATAAATCAAATCTGAAAAAAAAATTAAAGTGGAATTTTGAATGTTTGAAGCTCCCAATCTATTTCTCATATCCGAGTGGATACTTTTGACAGTTAGAAAATGCAAACATGCTAACCACAAAAAGGTACATAGGGATAGCAGTAGGTTCAGTGCTGCACTATTATAAAATCATCATTGGTATCGGCACTCTTCTACCCACCTGGGTCTCATTTCCCTTCATACACTGGACCAGCAAGATTACGGTTACTTTGGTGCAGTGATAGTGTCCCCACCTGCCAGGAGGCCCACGCTAAAGTCCCACCTATCTCAGAGAGGAGTCATAGCACATCAGAACAGGTTGATTAAGACATCTGGACTACAAAAATAATGGGGATTCTCAGAAGACCTTTTCAAGTTCCACCTGTACTAAAGTGTATTATAACATGTCTGAACAGGTTGATGAAGATTTCTGAATTAGCAAAATCTTTCAATCTGAAATCTGAATTTTTAAATTTTAATATACTTTGATTGTTTTTGTGAGAGCTTCACCTTTTTTTGCATTCTTTGAAGGTGTGATCCCTAACTTCTCAGCCAAATGATCTACATCTGATCTCCATGTTACATGCCCTTGGTCAGAAACTTGCATTATGCAGTCGATATTATCATGGGCCATGGAAGTGGCAGTCAGTTCCACTTAATGGCAGGCTGGCTCTTCTCATGTGATCATGCAGTTTTCAGCTCATTGCACATACATGTGTGAGGAGAACAGCATAGGTTGTGGGGCAGGCAGGCAACAACTCCTCATCCCCTCTGTGAACTCTTAGGCCTGAAAGTCCCGGTACCATATCTAAATTGCATTCATACAGGAATACTCTCACTATGGAGAAGAACATCAATTCAGCCAGTCTTGATTAACAGTTCCAGCCATATAACAGTAAGTGGTCTCATGGTTCAATGCGCTGTCACTACAGCATTGCTTGAGGTGGTGCCTGGTTCACTTTTGCCAGCTTTTGTATGCGCAATGAAACAGGTGTGAACAAATGGCAAGAGATCAATCTGTTCAGCATTTACTTGCAACTCTCTCTTTGCCCCATCTGCCTTTCAACTCAAACTTCACTGCAGTTCCTAACCTTGCTGAGATCGCAAAGTCATGAGATTTCCGAGTGATAAAACAGAGGTGTTAGCCTGTGGGTTTCTCCATAGAGACACAAGAAAATGGTTTTCCTGTTATTGACTAATTATAACACCAGTTTCCTTTAGTCAGCACATGGAGCAATATAGTAAACAATGCCCAGCCAAAGAAAAATCCTCCCAGTTCAGTAGTTCATAATTAGCATGATTGAGCTGTATAGCATGGAAACAAACTCTTCAGTCCAACTTGCCCATGCTGACCAGATATCCTAAACTGATTGAGTCTCATTTGCCAGCACTTGGCCCATATCCCTCTAAACCCTTCCCATTCAAGGACCCATCTAGATGCCTTTTAAATGTTATAGTTGTACTAGCCTTCACCACTTCCTCTGGCAGCTCCTCCATACATGCACCACACTCTATGTGAAAAAAGTTGCCCCTCAGGTCCCTTTTAAGTTATTCGTTTCTTGCCCCGTAAATTTGGACTACCCTACCTAGTGGAAAAGACCTTGTCTATTCATCCTATCCATGCCTCTCATGATTTGATAACTTGCTCTAGAGATCAATTTATAACTTTCATGCATATTTTCTATCGTTTGTGTATGGAAGGGGAATATGTGAGGCTGAATCTTCGCAGTCACTGAAGGACAAGGGCAATCATGAGTCATTTGGAAAATACAGCAAGTTCAATAGAAATTAGATTCTTGAAATTGAGGGAAAAAGTCTGATTCTACAACCATGTTTTGGACAGCAGGACAAGAATCTTGCTTGTGAGTAGTGTGATTAACTTACCATTATTAACAAATTTGGCTTCATTGTGAAGCATTTTTCTAATCACCAGATAGTAACAAGATGACGATAATTCCCAACACCAATGTCATAGCTGGTAGCACCTCTTTGGCAGTTGTAACACTGTATCCTGCACTCTGTTCTGTTACCCTGATGCACTTGTACAGTACGATCTGCCTGTATAGCACATAAGTCAACACTTTTCACTGTACCTCAGCACACATGACAGGAATAAATCAAATCAAATCTGTAATCATAGTACACTGCATGCAGTATGCAACTGTTTGGGGAAACAAATCCTTGTCACAAGCAATCTTGACCACATCATTGATCGCTAAAGGTTTATCATGGACATCTCTATGAAGCAGAAGTAATCACAGGCTGCCTTAAAATTGGCACATGGAGGAAACAATTCACAAAAACAATCCAAGATTTCAGACACAATGACAAGGAGCTGATCTCCACTGACCATGAACAATAGACATTTGCCAACATACTCTTGTATGAAATGCTGCCTTCCTTAAGTGATATGAGGCTGGATGTTGAGGGACAAAGGGTCAGTAATCAGAGAGCACTGACAGACTCCTATTGCATTTGCATCTCATGGCTTGTGCTGCATTCATCAGAATAAGCTCCCTTTCTCAAAGGTTGACATGCAGACATATCTTAGTCCTTTAAAATGGCTAATCGTTGCTCGGATGTTTCTGGGAGTAGAAGATATAAAAGTGGATTATTTTAAATCTTTGACTAAGACAAACAGAGAGATTTCATGGATAAATTGAAGGTAGATATAAAAGCAGGATTTCATGACAATGACATGGTTAATGTGATTGCCGAAGATTCAGAATTAAAAGGAGTAAACTTTGAAACTGATGCATCATGGCTAGTAATTGCTAAAAGTTTAGTGACAAGTAACAGAAAAATCTGGAACTTGAATTAAAATAACAAAGAAAGACATGAATTAAAGGTACAAAGGACAAGAGAAACTGAAACTGAAAAGCTAAAGCAACAAGAAAAGAGACAAAAGAAGAAACTCAAAACATTGAAACCAGAAATGGAAAAGAAAGGGAAAAGAAAGAGCTATGTAAAGGGGAATACAAGTATGAAAGATTGAACTTCATAGGGAAGGAAAACTCAGACAATACAATTTGGCTGAAAAAAGTTTAAAGTAAAAGAAAAAAAAAGACAGTAGTTCAAAAAATGATTGATTCCACTGAGGAATTTGATTTAAGTAAAAATCTCTGTGCCTAAATTTGCAGGGGATGGAGTTGAAAGGTATTTCACCTCATCTGAAAAGCTGGCTGTGAAGTTGACATGGCTGAAACATGCTTGGAACGTAAAACTACATAGTGCACTGATAAATCGAGCTATGCATGCACACGTTGGTTTCTCAGAAGAGTAGCCTGCAGACTATGAACTTGTTAAAAAGGGATATGAAATAGTTACGAGTGTGTCCCTGAAACTTATCAATTAAAGTCTGGATTATGAAAAAGAAACATTATCAGACAGGTGTGAAATGTGCAAGAGGAGAAGAAATGGTAAATGTGGGTAAATGCGTGGCTCAAAGACTGGTGTGAGACAAATGGGTTTGAATTCATGGGACATTGGCACCAGTACTGGGGAAGAAGGGACCTGTTCCAATGGGACGACCTTCATCTGAACCGTGCTGGGACTAGACTCCTAACGAACCGCATGACCAGGGCTGTAGACAGGGTTTTAAACTGAACGGGGTGGGTGGGAGGGCTCAGTTAAAAAATCCAAATGGAAGGAGGAGGTAAGAGTACAGAACTAAGGAAAGGTTATTAAAATCTCCAGCACAAACACAAAAAGGACAGACTGTATGGAAAGGTTAGCAATCAAACTTCAAGTACACTGGACAAACAAATGACAATGAGAAGAGGGATGGTGAATACAAGAGTCAAGGTATTATGCAAGCAGTATAAGGAATAAGGTAAATGAGCTGGTAGTGCTGATCAAAATTTGCAGTTTAGACATAGTGGGCATCAGAGAGATGTGGCTGTAAGGGAATCAGGATCGGGAGGTGAATATTCAAGGATATGCATCCTATTGAAAACATAGCTGTATTCCTGATGAAGGGCTTTTGCCCGAAACGTCAATTTTACTGCTCCTCGGATGCTGCCTGAATTGCTGTGCTTTTCCAGCCCCACTAATCCAGAATCTGGTTCCAGCATCTGCAGTCATTGTTTTTACCCTACTGAAAACATAGGCAGTTGGGCAGAGGGAATGTGGTTACTTTATTAGTAAGAAATGAAATTGAATCAAAAGTAAGAAATGAAGATGAATCAGATGGTGTAAAATCTGTGTGGTAGAATTGAGGAACCATGAAGGCTAAAAAACTTTATTGGAGTTATATGCAGACCTCTAAACAGTAGTCAGGAGCTGGGGCACAAGATACACTAGGAAATAGAAAATTAGTGTAGGAAAGGCAAAGTAATAGTGATCATGGGGAATTTCAAGATGCAGGTGGACTGGGAAAGTCAGGTTGGTAGTGGATTGTAAGGAAAGGAATTTGTGGAATGTCTCCGAGATGGCTTTTTGGAACAGCTTGTGGTGGAGCTCACTGGCATACACGCAATGCTGGGTTTTGTGTTGTGCAATGAGGCAGACTTGATAAGGGAGCTTAAGGCAAAGAAACCCTGAGGAGGCAGTGATCATAATATGATTGAATTTACTCTGCAATTTGAGAGGGAGAATATATAATCAGAGGTAGTGGTATGACAGCCGAATAAAGGCAACTACAGAGGCATAAGGGAGGAGCTGGGTAGAATTGACAGTGTAAGAGGTAATTTCGGTTTAAACTTTAAGATGTGCCTGGACCACAGACTGATCTATAATAAAAGACAAAACCTTTGTTTCTTTTCTAACAACCATTTTATATACTCAAAAGTAGAGTAGTTTAAATTGTGCAGAATGCTGACAATTTGTGAGCTATAGTAAAAGCATGCAGGCTCTTGATTAATGAAGCCATTCACACAGCAGAGAAGGATGAGTCCTTCGCTGATAAGACTCCAGGATGGGAGTACGACTTGAGACATCTGTTTCAAGATTAAAGCTTTTGACTGATAAGACTACAGGGTGAGAAAAACAACAAACTTTGGAGACTCTGGAGCCTTTTGTTGCAGACTTTGTGATAAAAATAATGATGTTTTTAAGAATGTGAACCTCATGGCTTGTTGGAGCCAAGGAGAGGAGGGACTTGTCCTATAAATAATGGAGACTTTGTAAGCCTCAGCGCGCCTTTTCTTTAAGGGTGCCCGACTCTGCAGACTTGACTTGTTAATAAAACTTTGTTTTCCTGAATTTGTCTAGAGCGATTATTGAGAAGCGATTTTCGTTTCTAACAACAGGGAGAGGAGCCCAGCAGGAAAGACAGTGGAACAGCAAAGGCAGGAGTTTCTGGGTGTAATTCAGGAGACACAGCAGAGATTCATCCGAAGGGAAAAGAAACATAGTAGAGGGAGATGAGGCAACCATGACTGACTAGAGAAGCCAGGGATAGTATAAAAGCAAAAGAGAAAGCATATAATGTGGCAAAGGACAGTGGGAAGCCAGAGGATTGGGAAGCTTACAAAGACCAACACAGAGCAACAAAAAAAAAGAAACAAGGAGAGAGAAAATTATATATTAGGGTAAGCTAGCTAGTAGTATAAAGGAAGACTAAGAGTTTTTTTTTATATATGTAAAGGGAAAAAGAGAGGCAGAAGTGGACATTAGGCTGCTGGAAAATGATGCTGAAGAGACAGTAGTGGGAAACAAGGAAATGGCTGCGGAACTGAATAATTACTTTGAGTCAGTCTTCATGTAGAAAACAAGCATGATATCCCAAAAGTTCAAGAGAGTGAGGGGGCAGGGTATGTGGCCATGACCAAAGAGAAGGTGCCAGAAAAACTGAATGTCCTGACGGTGGATAAATCACTTGGATCATATGGACTACACCCCAGAGTTCTTAATGAGATAGCTGAAGAGATTGTGGAGGCATTAGTCGTGATCTTTCAGGAATCATTAGAATCAGGGAGGGTCTCGGATGACTGGAAAATGGCTAACATGACACCCCTGTTTAAAAAGGCAGTTAGATAAAAGACGGAAAATTACAGACTGATTAGCCTAACCTCAGTCATGGGTCAGGTCCGGGAATCTATTGTGAAGGATGAGATTTCTGAATACTTGGATGTGCATGGTAAAATAGGGCAAAGTCAGCATGGCTTCATCAAGGGGAGATCGTGCCTGACAAATCAGTTAGAATTCTTTGAGGAAATAACAAGCGGGTTAGACCAAGGAGAGCCAATGGATATTATCACCTGGACTTCAATAGGTGCCATACAGGAGGCTATTGAGTAAGATAAGGGTCCACGGTGGCAGATGAAAGGTGTTAGCATTGAGAGAAGCTGGGTTGTCTAGCAGAAAGCAGAGAGTGGGGATGAAAGGGTCCTTCTTAGGATGGCAGCTGGTAACAAGTGGTGTTCCACAAGGCTCAGTTTTGGGACCACAACTTTTCACTTTATACATTAACATTCTAGATGAAGGAACTGAGGGCACTCTGGCTAAGTTTGCAGAGAATACAAACATAGGTAGAGGGACAGGTAGTATTGAGGAGGCAGAGAGGCTGCAGAAGGATTTGGACAGGTTAGGAGAGTGGGCAAAGAAACAGCAAATGAAGTACAACATGGGGAAGTGTGAGATCATGCATTTTGGTAGGAAGAATAGAGGCAGGAACTATTTTTGAAATGGGGAGAAAAATCAGAAGTCTGAAGTACAAAAGGAACTTGGGAGTTTTAGTCCAGGACTCGTTCCAGGTAAACTTGCAGATTGAGACAGTAGTTTGGAATGAAAATGCAATGATGGCATTTGTGTTCAAAGGACTTGAATACAAAAGCAGGGATGCACTTTTGAGGCTCTATAAGACTCTGGTCTGAATACAATTGGAGTACTGTGCGCAGTTTTAGGCCCCAAATATCAGAAGGATATGTGTTGCTGGAAAAGCACAGCAGGTCAAGCAGCATCCAAGGACCAGGAAAATCAACATTTTGGGCCAGAGCCCTTCATCAGGAATGAGGTTGAGAGCCTCAGGGTGGAGAGATAAAAGGGAGGGGGTGTGTGACTAGGGAAAAGGTAGCTGAGAGTGCAATAGGTGGATGGGGGTAAAGGTAATAGGTCGGAGAGGAGGGTGGAATGGGTAGGAGGGAAGGAAGATTGACAGTTGGACAGGTCATGAGGACGGTGTTGAGTTGGAAGGTTGGAACTGGGGTAAGGTGGGGGGAGCGGAAATGAGGAAACTGGTGAAGTCCACATTGATGCCCTGGGGTAGAAGGGTCCCGAGGCAGAAGATAAGGCATTCTTCCTCCCTCTAGTCCCTCTACACCTCCATCCACCATGACCAGGGCCTCGAAGCCCCCCATTTCTTCTTTTCCCGACATCCCCACCAGTACCCTTCCACTGAACTCTTATTTGTTTGGCTGAACTGGGCCTCACCCTCAACAATTTCTCCTTTGAATCCTTCCACTTCCTCCAGATGAAAGGGATAGCCATGGGCAGCCACATGGGCCCCAGCTATGCGTGTCTCTTTGTCGGCTACATAGAACAGTCCATCTTCCGGAGTTACACTGGCACCACTCCCCACCTCTTCCTGCATCGACCCCACCTTGTGCTCCCACAAGGAGGTCTAATAGTTCATCAACTTCACCAATAGATTCCACCTGTCCTGAAATTCACCTGGATCATCTCTGACACCTCCCTCCCCTTCCTGGACCTCTCCATCTCTATCCAAGAGGACTGACTCAACACTGACATTTTTTACAAACCCACCGACTCCCACAGCTACATAGGTTACACATCCTCCCACCCTACCTCCTGCAAAAATGCTATCCCACATTCCCAATTCCTCTGCCTCCGCCGCATCTGCTCCCAGGAAGACCAGTTCCACCACAGAACACACCAAATGGTCTCCTTCTTTAAAGACTGAAATTTCCCCTCCCATGTGGTTGAAGATGCCCTACAATGCATCTCATCCATGTCCCACACTTCCACCCTCAACCCAACCCCTCCAACTGCAACAAGGACAGAACCCTAGTGGTCCTCACTTTTCACCGCACCAACCTCTGCATAAATTGCATCATCCTCCGTCATTTCCGCCACCTACAAACAGACCCCACCACCAGGTATATATTTCCCTTCCCACCCCTGTCTGCTTTCTGAAAAGACCATTCCCTCCATGAAAACCTGGTCAGGTCCAAGCTTCCCAACAACCCACCCTCCCCTCCTGGCACCTTCCCCTGCCACTGCACGAATTGCAAAACCTGCACCCACACCTCCCCCCTTACCTCCATCCAAGGCCCCAAAGGAGCCTTCCGCATCCATCAAAGTTTCACCTGCACTTCCACATATGTAATTTATTGTATCCATTGCTCGCGATGCAGTCTCCTCTGCATTGGGGAAACTGGATGCCTTCTTGTAGTGCGCTTTTGAGAACATCTCCGGAACACCCGCACCAATCAGCCCCACCACCCTGTAGCCAAACATTTCAACTCCCCTTCCCACTCTGCCGAGGACATGCAGGTCCTGGGCCTCCGCCTTCGCCACTCCCTCATCACCTGACACCTGTGGAAGAATGCCTCGTTTTCCACCTCGGGACCCTTCAACCCCAGGGCATCAATGTGGACTTCACCAGATTCCTCATTTCACCCTTCCCCCAACTCACCCCTGTTCCAACCTTACAGCTCAGCACCGTTGTCATGACCTGTCCCACCTGTCAATCTTCCTTACCACCTATCTGCTCCACCCTCCTCTCCAACCTATCACCTTTAACCCCACCTCCAATCACCTATTGCACTCTCAGCTACCGTCACCCCAGGCCCACCCCCTCACCCACCCCCCCCCCCCCCCCACCCCCACCCCTTTTTCTCTCCATCCCCGAGGCTCCCAGCCTCATTCCTGATGAAGGGCACTGGCCCGAAACGTCGATTTTCCTGCTCCTCAGATGCTGCCTGACCTGCTCTGCGTTTCCAGCAACACAGTATCAACTCTCATCTCCAGTATCTGCAGACCTCACTGTCTCTTATTAGGAAGGATGTACTGGCCCTATTCACAGGAAGATCATGAGAATAGTTTGAGGAATGAAAAGCTGAACATATGAGGAACGTTTGGGGACTCAGACTTTATTCTTGATTCAGTTTAGAATGATAAGGGGGGATCTAATTGAAACATTAAAAAAAAATGGCTTGGACAGAGTAGATGCTGGGACAATGTTTCCATTAGCCGGAGAGACTAGGACACAAGGGCACAGCCTTAGAGTAAAGGGAAAACCTTTTAGAATAGAGATAAGGAGAAACCTGTTCAGCCAGTGAGTGGTGAATCTATGAAATTCATTGCCACAGAAGGCTGTGGAGGCCAGGTCATTTAGTATATTTAAGACTGAGATAGATATTTTCCTCAGGGTCAAGGAAATCAAGGGTTATGGTGAGAAAGTGGGAGAATGGGGTTGAGAAATTTATCAGCCATAACTGAATGACAGAGCAGACTCGATGGGCTGAATGGCTTAATTTCTGCTCTTCTGTCTTATGGTCTTACAGAAAAGTTGTCAGATCAGTGCTTTCCATCACTGAATTCAAGGAAAGAAAATGAACATGTGCAGGAAATTATGGTTTTGGAGGAACCCTGAAATAGCATTCCAACAATCTTGAGGACTTATTCAGACAAGTGTCAAGTTTCAAAGATCCAACCAGCAATTCTGTTAGACATCTATTAAATTTCAGACTGATATTCGCGTGTGGGGAAATGACCACATCAAAATTCACAAGGCAATTGCAGGAATGGAAGATCTGGGGATGTAAAAGTTAGTTTTCAGGAACAAATGAAGGTTGCCAAAACAACAAATAAGGGCTAGAACTTAAAAGTGTTGGAAAATCAATAATATGCTTCCACTATAACACTGGATATATTGAAGCTCATTACTGAAAATTAAATGGAAAACCAACTATAATCATAGGAAAGCCTAAGGGAGCTTCAGGAAAGGTTGTGGCAGGAAAAAAAAAGGCACTGAAACCACAGTAGAGATACAGATGAAGCAAGTTTCTGCAGATCCTAGTAGTAAGGAGAGGGGAGGGTAGTTTAGGAAATTAAGAGAATTTCCCCTCAATTATTGAAGAAAGTAAGTCAAGCCTACTGGAGTTTCTGGGGATATTATCTCCAACAAAACAAGTGAACTAAATATGAAAACTTATAAAGATTTTGTCTAGAAAGGAGAGATATTTACAATGTCTTTTAATAAAGACAAGAGCACTTGAACAAGTCAGTGACTGAGGTTGGTTAATTATACAATTTGTCTTCCATAGGGACTAATGGAGGGAAAAGTGTTAATGATGGGGGTTATATTGAGATCAGTTTATTTTAATTTGGATCAAAGAGTGATTTAGTGGATGTGTTAGTTATTTTTGAATTTCTATGTCTGACACTTCCAGAAGTTAACATTACCTTGGCAAATGATCCGGCTAATTCAGAAATATTAGCCTTTCCTAGGTTGTTGGAGTAACCAATGGAAGTGAAAAAAACTGAAAAACTACTTAAGGAATATCCTCCATTTTTTGACTATGTTATGACTAGATCTCAGGCCAATAGAATTAGATAGGAAGAAACATAGCCTATAGGAAAGAAATAGAATGTCAAAATTCAGTGATCTTACACTACTCTGACAGCATAAGTAAAGAGATTACACTGACATGTTTAGCTCATTTTCTTTTGTAGAAATTCAACAGATACAATTCAAGTTGGCAGAATTGTTTTAAACAGCCTGCTTAGAAACACAATCAGAACTAACATCTGAATGTTATTACTTAAACAATAAAGCGCTAATTAGGAAATTGTGACTACCTAAAAAAGGAATGAGCAGTGGTTCTTCAGGTACTAGTTCCATCTAGGTATGATAACAAAATGTTTACAAGCAGGTCATAAAATTCCAATGGCAGATCACTTCAGTAAAAGGAAAATTCAGGCTAAAATACCAAAACATTTTTGTTGGCTTGGATTGCATAAGGACATGAGGGAGGCAGTGACATTAATGGTAATATCACTAGCAAGAATTCAGGAACCCAAAGCTAATGTTCTGGGACATGTGTTCAAATCCTTCTGCATTCATTAAATGTCCAAAATTGAAAGCTCGTCTAGTGGCGACTATGTAATCATTGCTACTTGTAATAAAAATCCATCTGATTCTTTAATGGTTCCCGGCCCCCAATGCCTCATCTTCACCATGGATATCCAATCCCTCTACACCTCCATCCGCCATGACCAGGGCCTCCAAGCCCTCCGTTTTTTCCTCTCCAGACGTTCCCAACAGTACCCCTCCACCGACACTCTCATTCGTTTGGCCGAACTGGTCCTCACCCTTAACAATTTCGCCTTTGAATCCTCCCACTTCCTCCAGACCAAAGGGGTAGCCATGGGCACACGTATGGGCCCCAGCTATGCCTGTCTCTTTGTTGGCTACGTAGAGCAGTTGATCTTCCGTAATTACACCGGCACCACTCCCCACCTCTTCCTCCGCTACATTGATGACTGCATTGGCGCCACCTCGTGCTCCCGCGAGGAGGTTGAGCAATTCATCAACTTCACCAACACATTCCACCCTGACCTTAAATTTACCTGGACCATCTCTGACACCTCCCTCCCCTTCCTGGACCTCTCCATCTCCATCAGTGACGACCGACTTGACACTGACATTTTCTACAAACCCACCGACTCCCACAGCTACCTGGATTACACCTCTTCCCACCCTACCTCTTGCAAAAATGCCATCCCATATTCCCAATTCCTCTGCCTCCGCCGTATCTGCTCCCAGGAGGAGCAGTTCCACCATAGAACACACCAGATGGCCTCCTTCTTTAGAGACCGCAATTTCCCTTCCCACGTGGTTAAAGATGCCCTCCAACGCATCTCATCCACATCCCGCACCTCCGCCCTCAGACCCAACCCCTCCAACCGCAACAAGGACAGAACGCCCCTGGTGCTCACCTTCCACCCTACCAACCTTCGCATAAACCAAATCATCCGCCGACATTTCCGCCACCTCCAAACAGACCCCACCACCAGGGATATATTTCCCTCCCCACCCCTCTCCGCCTTCTGCAAAGACCGTTCCCTCCGTGACTACCTGGTCAGGTCCACGCCCCCCTACGACCCACCCTCCCATCCTGGCACTTTCCCCTGCCACCGCAGGAACTGTAAAACCTGTGCCCACACCTCCTCCCTCACCTCCATCCAAGGCCCTAAAGGAGCCTTCCACATCCATCAAAGTTTTACCTGCACATCCACTAATATCATCTATTGTATCCGTTGCTCCCGATGCGGTCTCCTCTACATTGGGGAGACTGGGCACCTCCTAGCAGAGCGCTTTAGGGAACATCCGAGACACCCGCACCAATCAACCAAATCGCCCCGTGGCTCAACATTTCAACTCCCCCTCCCACTCTGCCGAGGATATGGAGGTGCTGGGCCTCCTCCACCGCCGCTCCCTCACCACCAGACATCTGGAGGAAGAACGCCTCATCTTCCGCCTCGGAACACTTCAACCCCAGGGCATCAATGTGGATTTCAACAGTTTCCTCATTTCCCCTTCCCCCACCTCATCCTAGTTTCTAACCTCCAGCAACTCGATCCCCTGACCTGTCCGGACTTGTCCGACCTGCCCAGCTCCTTTTCCACCTCTCCACTCCACCCTCTCCTCCCTGACCTATCACCTTCATCTCCTTCCCCACTGACCTATTGTACTCTATGCTACTCTCTCCCCACCCCCACCCTCCTCTAGCTTATCTCTCCATGCTTCAGGCTCTCGACCTTTATTCCTGATGAAGGGCTTTTGCCCGAAACGTCGATTTTGCCTGTCCTCGGATGCTGCCTGAATTGCTGTGCTCTTCCAGCACCACTGATCCAGATTTTGGTGAAGAACTGTCTGTCCTTGTGTGATCTGGCTTATATGTGACTTCAGAGCTATAGTATTATATATTTTGATTCATAACTACTGTCCAACATGGTCCAGAGTCAATCAGTTCAAGAACAACTAGAGACGGGAAAAAATGCCAGCTTTGCAAACTACTGAACACATCCAGAACAAAGCATAGAAAAACAAAATGTACCTGGCGTGGCATAGCTATTAGGTAGTGGGAAACCTCATTTAAATCTAAATTCTTAATTCTGATACAGTTTATGAAGACCTGTTTAGCATGGTCTTAAGAGATAGAGTAGGACCCCTACCTTAAATTAGAAGTGTGAATCTTTATGTTTTAGAAATTATGGGCATTTCAGTAAGACTTGTTGATACCGCTGGGAAAATTACAGCACACTTGGCAGTGGAAGAGTTTGTTGATTCATTTTTTTTTAAACCAAGATATAAATTATGCCAAGAAATACAATCAGATCCAAGTTCAAGTTTTATGTTGCTAATACTTGAAAAAAATAAAGAAATGTTTGGAAATAAGACAATTTATGTCTGTAAGTTATCATCCACAATCACAAATAAAATTTTAAAGATGGCATCAAGCTTTGAAAATCTTGATAAGTCTATTATCAGAAATGTCCTAACGATTGCAACAATAGAATGCTATTGTTATTATTGACATTAGGAGATTGCTCGTGAGTCCACATGACACAGTCTTTTTGAATTGACGGGGATATAATGTGAGAGGAGTCTTTAATTAAAGAAAAAGTAACAAACCAAAGTTCAGAGATTCCATTTCTGAACTACATGTCTTATCTCCAGGAAAAAAGAAAGCAAACTGTGAGAGTTGACCAAGCAGAGTTTGAAAAGTTGTCACAAGCAACAAAAGTGAGAGTAGATACAAATCCAAAGTTGCAAAATCCAAAATTCATATTTTGTTGCTGAAGACAAGGTGCTTGTTTTGACACTTGTACCTGCTGAACCATTAAAAGTGAGGGTTCCTGGAATTTAACAAATCAGAAAGAAATTCAATGATGCGAACTATGCATATTCCAGACAGGATGAAAACCATGTAATTGTATTAAGTTAATATGCCAATGTAATAGTCAGGAGAAGGGTGTGCTTATGTTAGCAAGAAAAATAAGGAGTGAATGAATCAAAATTCAAAACTTCTAAAGTTGACTTTTCAGAAATCAGATTGGTTAATATGAAGGTGTTTCACTGGATGATTAAGTCACTGAGTGATTTTTTCATTCAATTCTGGGACGTGGGTATTATGGGCTGGCCAGCATATACTGTCTGTCCCAAGTTACCTTTGAGAACATGGTGGGGAGTTGTTTTCTTGAACTGCTGCAGTCCATATGCTGTAGAATTATCCAAAACGCTTAGGGAGGGATATTACAGGATTTTGACCTAGTACAGGGAAGGAATGATGATTTACTTCCAAATCAGGATGGTGAGAAATTTGGAGGGGAACTTGCAGGTGGCTGTGTTCCTATGTATCTGCTGCCCTTGTCCTTTTAGATGGAAGTGGTCACAGGTTTGGATGTTGCTGTCTAAGAATTTTGGTGAATTTCTGCAGTGCAACTTGTAGATAGTACACACTGCTGCTACTGCGCATCAGTAATAGAGGAAGCGGATGCTTGTGGATGTGGTGCCAATTAAGCAGGCTACTTTGTTCAGGATGGTGTCAAGCCTCAAGTGTTGTTGGAGCTGGACTCATCCAGGCAAGTATTCCATCATATTTGTGAATTGTGCCTTGTGAATGGTAGACAGGCTTTAGAGATCAGGAGATGAATTACTTGCTGCAGTATTGTTAATCTTTAAGCTGCTCTTGTAACCACATTATTCACACAGTGAGTCCAGTTGAAGTTCTGGTCAATGGTAACCATAAAGATGTTGACAGAGGGGAATTTCAATGATATTAACACTGTTGAATGTCCAGGACATGGTTAGATTGTCTCTTATTAGAAATAACCATTGTCTGACACTTGGAGAGTGTGAATGTTACTTGCCATTTGTTATCACAGACCTGGATATTGTCCAGATCTTGTTGCATTTGAAGTCTTCAGTTTCTGAGAAGTCGCAAATAGTGTTCAACATTTGTGCAATCATCAGGGAGCATCCTCACTCCTGACCTTATGATGGAAGGAAGGACTGTACATCTTGTGTGGTCAAATTAAAAAAAAACTATAGCAACCTTTCTTCTCTTTATACCTAATCCTTTGAGATATAAGGAGGTCAACTTGAACTAACTTTTTTTATTATTCATTACATTTTAATGATAGACCCATAGCTCTCTTTGGCCTTCAAGTCTTCCTAACTTTTCACCTAGAACAAAGTTATTTTCTTCTCTGTAGTCCTGCATTGAAATCTCTGTTGCAATTTTGCCCAGTCACTCAATCTATGTCTCTGTAATTTTATTCTACCATGTACTGCATTTGAAGCCATTGTAATATCTAGTTATAGACTTTTCCCAAATATCGAGCGGCACGGTGGCACAGTGGTTAGCACTGCTGCCTCACAGCGCCAGAGACCCGGGTTCAATTCCCGACTCAGGCGACTGACCGTGTGGAGTTTGCACGTTCTCCCCGTGTCTGCGTGGGTTTCCTCTGGGTGCTCCGGTTTCCTCCCACAGTCCAAAGATGTGCAGGTCAGGTGAATTGGCCATGCTAAATTGCCCGTAGTGTTAGGTAAGGGGTAAATGTAGGGGTATGGGTGGGTTGCGCTTTGACGGGTCGGTGTGGACTTGTTGGGCCAAAGGGCCTGTTTCCACACTGTAATGTAATCTAATCTATCACTGAATGTTACAGTCAGAGGGATGAATCTATCAGGGCTGAGTAGAGAGAGCACAACTAGAGACAACAATTCTTTATGGTTTTCTTTATTGGAATGCTGTTAGCACCATGAACTTAGATTTAAAAAAAAAAGCTAATTTATTAGGAATTAAAGCAAAATTGGAAGATTTATCTTGCTTTCATGAGAGTAAGAAAAAATTTTCACGGATACTCAGTTCTGGACTTACAAATTAACACCCTGAGAAAGCAACAAAGGCAAATTCTTAGGAGCCAAGAATCATTTCAGACTGGTATCAGGAGAATTGCATAACTAGTTTAAAGGCAGTAAAGTGAACTCTGCCAAGGGTGGAAAGAAGACGACAATTTCTCCAACTGAGTAGGTGTGGTCGAAGTGGCCAAGGAGTCAGTAGCAAATACACTCTGTATATGTTACCTCTAAACATGAAAGAGTTCCTTTAAAGACCTTAAGAGGACATTAAGTGAATACTGTAATATTTTGAAGTGGCAAGCCCTATTCTCTGACTTGACAAGCATTCTTGTTTACAACTTCTCTCAGGACAACACACCTTGAGCTTCACTCATTGTTCTTCCTACAGGCACTTCACTTCCCATTTTCAACAATCTGTAATCAAACACACTTCCAGTCTATTATGCTCTACATCACAGCTACCCTTCACAAAATTGTGTTCTTTCCACCTCAGTACACAAACCATATAAACCCTCACATCTCTCTGCTTTCTGTTTGGAGAAGAGGGTTCATAATCTGGTGAGAGGAGATTGGGGGATGAGTTAGGGGCTCTCCAAGTGGCAGGGAATTTGTCACACACTTACAAATGCATGTCCACCTTTCCCAATGGGAAGAATGTCTTATTCAAAGAGGCTGCAGATGACAGCAGCAACCTGCTATGACAATCTGAGACTCCTGAGGCACTGATACTCTCAACATGGCCCAGTATGAGCATTACTCCAGTATAACTAATCAAGGTCTTCCCAGTTTGTCAGTTTCACTGATGTAGCTACTTCTTGTTGTTCAGATGACACATGTTGGAATCTTCACACCCAACTCCTTTCCAAAAACCTTCAGGCAACCTCGGAATATTCTGCTTTTTGAACCTGACGAGCTAAGACACATCTTCCATCCCCAAAACCTTAATATTAATCTTCCACAATTGTGCTAAACACCAGCTTCTTCCTTCACACTGATGGCAGACCAGGAGAACTACACCCATTCTGTCAAGTCTTGGCAGAGCTACTGCAATTATTTCAAATTCAAAGGTCACCAAACTAATTTCGCTAAACACAACACCACTTATTAATCTGTCAATTGCAACCTAAATTCAGGAAACACAGCTAACCTACAGACCCATACATAATGCCACTGAAGATTACCATGTCCGATTGGTACATAGTAGATCCATCTTGTTTTGTATTCCCAGCTTTAAAAATAGAACGAAATAAAAATAAGAAAGGAAAGGAAGATAGATTTGCCACTATGTTAGCGTTCACATAATAATGCACTGAGGTGGGAAATTCAATCCCAAATTCTAGTCACAGAATCAATATTTTTAAGTGGGCTTATTCTGTCACTCTAAATTAATGACCCTCGCCTGCTATTTTTGTAAAGTAGCAAATATGTCCAGGAACAGTTCTACAAGAAGTTCTCGAGTTGAAAATATCGCTTCAGGAATTCTGCCCCATATATTTATCAGGGTAGTGTCTTGGGACAACACACTTTGAGCTCCACTCATTGTTCTCCTTGCAAGCACTTCTCATTTTTAACAACCTATAAACAAACTCACTTCCAGCCTATTATCCTCCCATACCTCTACATCACTGTTACCCTTCATAAAATGGTGTTCTTCCCTTTTCTGTACGTAAACCATTGTGAACCCTCATATCTCTCTGCTTTCTCTTTGAAGAAGAGGGTTCACAATCTGGTAAGAGAGATTGGTGATGAGTTAGGGGCTCTCCAAATGGCAGGGAACTCATCACACACTTACAAATGTATGTCCACCTATCCCAATGGGAAGAATGTCTTATTCAAAGAGGCTGCAGTTGACAGCAGCAACCTTCTATGACAGTCTGAGACTCCTGAGGCACCGATACGCTCGACATAACTGAGCATAAGCATTACTCCAGTATAACTGATCAAGGTCTTTCCATTTGTCGGTTTCACTGATGAAACTCTTCCGGCTGTTGAGATGCCAATCCAATGTCACATGTTAAAATCTTCACACCTCATTCCTCTCCAACAATCCTCAGGCAATTTAGGAATATTCTGCTCTTTGACTCTGATGAGTTAAGACCTAAGACCACAGAAGTTTAAAATTCATCTTCCACAACTGTCCTAAGCACCAGCTTCTTCCTTCACACTGATGGCAGACCAGGAGAACTACACCCATTCTATCAAATCTTAGCAAAGCCACTACATTAATTTCAAATCCAAAGGCCACCAAACTAATTCCACTAAAACATAACACCATTTATTAATCTGTGAAAAAGCAACCTAAGTTCAGGAAACTCAGCTAATCCACAGACCCATACATAACGTCCGATTGGTACATAGTAGATCCATCTTGTTTCATATTCCTACTTTTAAAAATAGCAAGGAATAAAAGTAAGAAGGGAAAGGAAGATAGATGTGCCAGTGTGTTAGTGTTCACATAATAATGCACTGAGGTATGAAATTCAATCCCAAGTTCTAGTTGCGGAATCATTTTTTTTAAAGTGGGTTTATTCAGTCATTCTAAATGAATTACCCCAGTGATATCCTCACCCGCTATTTTTGCAAAATAGTAAACTGCTGACACTCCAAGAGCAGCTCTACAAGAAGTTCTCGAGTTGAAAATATCACTTCAGGAATTCTCCCCCATCATTTTATCACTTGGGAAGAAACTGAACATCAATATTCATGGCTCCAAGATTCAACGTGCATGTAGAACAGTATGCAGGCACAGCAACTCACATACTTTGGGGGAAAGTTTAGTCTTGTTGAGGGGTGATTGATGTGAATCAGATTGATGCCTATAGCAAGGGACATATCCCTGTTTTGGCTAGTGTAGATTTTGAACCTGCCTCCACACCTTACCAGTGGTGGAGAACATGGTGATGTGGGTAGGATCTGTCTTTGGGTAGTGAACTCAAGAAGAAATTCATCACTAAATACTGAGAGTTATGAAGTTTGCTGGTTATACCAAAAGGTAGCTGAAAAATATGAATTGTCTTTGTAATGATTAGAAATTTTAGCACCTCAATGACATAACTTCACAGATCATAAAAATGGACTCCCTCTGAAGCCAAATCCAACCATAGGATCTGTCTGCTTTTATCATCAGAGAATCAGGATGTCTTCTTCAATATAACAGAGGGACCTGGGAGTTCAGGAACGTAGTTCCTATCACAGGTAGACAGGGTAGTGAAGGTGGTGTTTGGCACACTTGCCCTCATCGGTCAGAGCACTGAGTCTAGGAGCTGGCATGCCATGTTGAGATTGTGGAGGATACTAGTGAGGCCACTTTAGAAGTACTGCATACAAGTCTGGTGAGAATGTTGTGTGTGCAAATCCTGGCTGTTATTGTTATTTAGTCAAATGATCGGGTTGACCGATTTTTGTTTTCCTTCTGCATCTAGACTCAAATACAAAAGCTGGATCTGACATAAAAAGTTTTCAACAAGCAGAAGTAACAACCTTTCATCAGCCTCTTCACAGCATTTTAAAAATGCTTTGTAGTGCATCACAAAGTAAATAATTGAGTAAATTACACACCATCAGTACATTTTGAGTGATCACAATTTCACTAAAACTATCTTTAGTCAGATTTAAAGTAGATTATTAATAGTTGTTAAAAAAGGTTATTTTGGCTAGTGTCAACTATCAAAACATTCAGTGCTCTTTACAAAAAGACCTGTCATGACATTCTTTAAATATAGAGACAGCAATAAATGAAGACTACAGAAAATGAAGGACAATAAAGAACAATCTAGTTGCAGGTTTAAAAAAGCTGACAAGTTTACCTCAATTAACTAGTTCCCTGAGATCAATTGGTCTCTGTAATGCATCTCCAGAAGATAATCAAGCCAATTAAAAAAAGTGTTTTAAGCAAAGTGGGAGAATGGCAGGAACTGGCATTAGAATGGGCAGTGGAGCTGTACTTCTAGAATAAATGATCTGAGGTATAAACATGCTCTGTGATCCAGGGTGCATTGGATCCACAAGGAGTCCGATTATGTTTTGACAGGAAAATTTCAAAAATCATATGATGTTCATCAGATCATTTTTGGACATATTAGAACTTTGGAGTACAGAAAATTGATGAAAATGCAATGAACCCCTGGAATTTCATCCCACAGGGAACATCCCGAGTACAGTGGAGATCTTTGTAAGATCCCAAAATATCTTCGTATTCACCCATATTCCTTTAATTAATTTTTAATATTTTGAATTAATTATTAACAATTTACATGAGAAAAGGCAGGAAACCATGGAGTCAAATTGTCAGTTTTATGATTCGTCAAATGTTGCATGGAGATTGAGAAAAACAAGATGAGAAGTCTAAATGTTCCATCATCCCTTATCACAGTTACACCAACGTTGGGGCCTGCGCTGGAATGTACTTTAAGAGACAGTTTCAGAACATCTGTTTCAGGAATTTCTAAAGGAGTTACTGTGTTTCATTTTCTGCACAGCTGTGTGTTGCCAGTAAACTCATGAGAAGATTCAATAGAATATATCTGTAATCTTGAACGAAGATCCAGCCAATAGAATCAGGTGGTGATGGTCCTTACAGTATTATAGCACTGCAAAATTAAGAGGGAATCTCATAAGATAATCAGTTGCGCAATGCAATTTTTTTTTTCCTCAAATTTTAATGCTGTGGGCAGCACCTATGGCTCAGTGGGTAGCACTGCAGCGTCACAGCACCAGGCTCCGAGGTTCGATTCCAGCCTCGGGCAACTATCTGTATGGAGTTTGCACATTCTCCCAGTGTCTGTGTGGGTTTCCTCCCACAGTCCAAAGATGTGCAGATCAGGTGAATTAGTGATGCTAAATTGCCCTTAGTGTTAGGTGCATTAGTCAGAGGGAAATGGGACTGGGTGCGTTACTCTTCGGAGGGTCGGTGTGGACTGGTTGGGCCAAAGGGCCTGTTTCCACACGATAGGGCATCTAATCTTATAATGGACACTAAATTACTCTTGGAAACAGTTCTTCAGGATCACAGTTAGAAGGGTCAAACTGTTTTGATTTACACGGCCACGTTCAAGATGAAGGGCGAGGGCATGATTGAAATTTTCTATTCGCTGCAAATTGCAACAACACTGTATTCTGACCTACACCAACCTACTGGTCAGTATTCCTTAACTGGAAGTGATGTCATAGCTTGCATATATATAAAAAAACAAACCATTAAAATACTGCCTTTAAAAAGTCTTAAGACTACATCGAGTCATTGAAAGTCTTGTACAAAACAGCGGGATTGAATACTTGAAATCAAGGTGCTATTGCAATACTGCTATCCTCTATTGCACCATACAAAATTCTCAAAAAGAAATCCATCAAATAGCTGATGAGCAATTTCTAAAGCTTGGAAAGATTGGAAAACCTGAACAAGAACATAAATCAAAAAATCAATTCAGAGCATCAATGGACAGCCTGAATGAACATATGAGTGTTGATAAGTTTACATTGGTTTTCCAGGGATGTTGGGATTATGAACTCTCCCAAAAACTAAATTTGTTTGATGTCTGAATTTCCATTTCTTTGGTGTCTAATAGATTTGGATGGAATTCGCTAGCGTTTTACACCAAGTTAAATTTACCATCACTTCAGCCCTACTCAATTTCTGAAGCCTGCAAAGAACAATGTCGCAATTAAATAATGCCCGGTAATAGATTAAAACCAGGGAGCACACCCATTTTTCAAAAAGTGGCTGAAACTAGTCTCAACAAAAAATAATCTTCACAAAACACAAGTTGGTCATGAATCTGTTAATTCCATTGAGGCAAATTAAGACATTTGAAAAGTGGCACCTTATATTTTGTTAGATAGACCATAAAATGTAGAAGAACAAGTGGGCCAAATGCAGACAAATGGGAATAGATTGTGAAAACTGGGTGGCATTGGCAAGTTGGGCCAAAGGGCTGTTTCCACGCTGTAGACCTCTGTGACTCTAAATTTTAATGCTGTTTGAGAAAACATAATTTTTATTGTGAAGATTGAAACAGAAGCACGAGATGAATTCAGAACAAGTAGGATAAATGACTGAGGTTGCTGATACTCAAGGGCATGAGTAGAGCAACAAAAACTCTGAAGTAAACCAAAATTAAAAAAGTTATAAAAATCTAATAAATCCTTAACATAAAAATGGAAAGTACATAGGTGAAAGGAAAAATATTGAATATTGTAGAACTTTGTTTCAAATTTTAAAAACTGGCTAAAGATTGTATATAATCTTTAGCCAGTTACAAAAAAAATTGGACGTGAGCATGCATCTTCAAATCTATCATTGGATGCTTGGTTTCAGCAGACATTCAATATGAAAACTTGAAGAAATACAATTACAATGTGTGTGTTGCAAAAGAAAATCCTAAAAATATTTTAAATGAGGAACAACATATCATGAGACAAAATTAGCTACAGCCTCATGTTAAATCATTTCTGACAGTTATTAAAATTTAATGAATTGTTGCACAGTCAATATCCCTATCAAAGGCCAACATCATTTCCAAATATAAGCAGCCACAGTCTTGCATGTTCTTTCAATGACACTCAATCTGCAGATTTAAAGGACTGCTTTGATAACCAAATTGTTAATCCAAATGTACATTGTTAAACAGTGCAATGTCAGACTATCAGCATTGGATTTTTAATGAAATGTTCTATTATTTCCCCACAAATACCTAATAAGTTTATTACTGTAGGTCATGTTAATGGTAACTACTACATAGGTCACAGTCTGGTCAGGTCAATTTAAATTGCTTATAAATTACTGCACTGGGTAAAAATTCAGCATAATACTGGTGAAACCAATATTTGGTCTCAAAAAAAATACTCTGATCGCTTATGTACCTTTGGGGTATTTAGCTTTTCACATTACAGTAATTTTCAGATTCCAATAGGCAACCTTTCTGCTCAGACTAAAATCTCAAAATAAAGAGACCTACTTCCAATGTGGGAAATAAAATCTTTAACTGGCATTTTATTTTGATAAAGATATGGGCTATGAATTAAACATGTGCATAAGCTGACATGCTTTGTTTGGAAATGTTATTACAGCATAACAGCGTTAATGTACAAATTCATAATTCAGACAAATGCTTTAAATATTTAATAAAACAGTTAATGGAATGTGTTATACGTATCTATGAGTTTCTAAAAGAGAAGTGGGGGGAAAAATGTCATTACAGCAGCTCAAATAGTTCAATACAGTCTCCAGTCAGAAGGTCATAGGTATTCAATTGTAGATGGATTCCATTACAATTTGCTCCAACATGTTGCATGAAGAAATACATGCTGTCTGGGCTAGCACTACTTTTATAAAGTAAGGAATTTAAAAATGCTGAGGAGCTTTAAAAGAAATGTGGCAGAATGGAAAGGAAACCGTTACTACATCAGATGTAATCTTTGATCTACGGCATGTTTTGTTTTTGAGAGAGACAGAAGACGACCACAATAACAAGGAAAGATTTGACCCTGTTGGTTGCAGAGGGCTTTGAGAAGCTTGTACAAATAGTAATTAGCGTAGTATTGCGCAAGTCAGCAATAACCGTGGTCTGACAATCCTCATCTCCCATAAAAAGATAATAGCAGCCACTGTGACTGCCTCATTACTGAATTCCTTCAGTACAAATTATTCCCAGATAACTAGTATGTCAAGAAACAAATAGCAAGCAATGACAGCTTGGTTTTGAGCCCATACAAATTGAAAGGTAAGTTTATTATCTATGTACATAAACAGACAAGACTATCAACAAGCGTTGTTGCTTTTGTTAGAGAGGAGATGCCAGGTTAAAAGATGCAAAAATCTCTTCACTATATTGTAAACCAAATTAAGCTTGGAATCGAGACACCTGGAAGGATTGTTGGACATAAACATATGCTTTGTTTCATATCATCAGTAATCACTAAGAGATACTTTGACTCGGTTGGCCAGACTATTAAACCTAAAGCTACTTATTCAGCATTGGCTTTGGCAGGTGAAATGGCAGCTTTGCCAAAAAGTTAAATTAAATTCATATAGTGTGCATCTTGCATCGACACATTTCACTGTCTCATTGTTTCTTACAAGTATGGTTCCAGATAGACACTTTCATTATGGGAGTTCAACAGACCAATTCCTATTCCAAAACATTGACTGTTTTGGAAAACATTGACTGGATACAACTCCACAATACCTCAAACAGGCCTGTAAAGTGCAAAATAGATTTTTGCAGCATACGGAAAATCTGTATAAATGGCACAGATTCATTTTAATAGTGTTAGGATAAACAGAATTTGAAGTGTTTTTAGATAGTTTCCTTTTGCTACCAATAAAAAGGGGAGTCTTTCAATTATTTGATTTGATTTACTCACAACATTCCATGACTAGATGGAATTGCAATTATTTTCCTAACTTTCATCAGAGAATGTGAGGTACTACATTTTAGTAGGGGAAATCAAGGCAGGACTTATACAGTTAATTGTAAGGTCCTGGGGAGAGTTGCCGAGCAAAGAGATCTTGGGGTGCAAGCTCTTGGTTCCTTGAACATGGAGTCACAATTATACAGGGTAGTGAGGTCAGTGTGTGGTACACTTACCTTTATTGGTCAGTGCATTGAGTATAGGAGTTGGGAGGTCATGTTGCAACTGTACAGGAAATTGGTCAGGCCACTTTTAGAATATTGTGCGCAATTCTCATCTCCCTTCTATCAGAAGGATGTTGTGAAACTTGAATGTATCAGAAAAGATTTACAAGGATGTTGCAGGATTGGAGGACTTGAGCTATAGGAAGAGGCTGAATAGGCTGGGATTATTTTCCCAGGAGCATCGGAGACCGAGGAGTGACCACATCGAAGTTTATAAAATCAGGAGGGGCATGGATAGAGTGAATAATCAAGTCTTTTCCACAGCATAGGGGAGCCTAAAGGTTTAAGATGAGAGAGGAAAGATTTAAAATATACCCGAGGGGCAACGTTTTCATGTAGATGATGGTACGTGCATGGAATGAATAGCCAGAGGAAATGGTGGAGACTGGTACAATTACAACACTTAAAAGCATCTGGATGGGTGCAAGAGTAGGAACGATTTAGAGGACTACGAGCTAAATACTGACAAACGGGACTAGATTAATTTAGGATATTCGGTCGGCATGGATGAGTTGGACCAAAGGGGTTGTTTCTGTGCTGTACATCTCTAAGATCAGGAGCACCGGCTGTCATGAAAATCCAAATTTTCCCAGTCTCTGAATGATGTGGGCAGTGGCAAATCAGTGGGAAAATATGATGAGATTGGTGAAATAAGATTCTCAATGTTGAGAAAAAAGTCTGATTTTCCAGCCAAGGTTGCATGAGTTAACATCTCATTATTACATATTCTTAGCTTATTTAAATGTAGCTTGCTATTCTTCCACATGGCAGTGAGAAACTTAGATAGTGAAATTCCAACCATGAAAATCAGAGCAGGTATATGGTTACTCCACTGCACCATTGCTCCTATGGCCTGCATCTTCACCAGCAATTCTCAATTCCTCAGGACATACTGTCATTCATACTGTACAGGATCAAAGTATTTTTGTTTTGCCTTGGCTTTTAGCACAGACAACAAAAACAGGGCAGTTTTTCACATTTGTCAGCTGTGGTCAGTCATGGGGATGGATACTGTCTCTGTATGGCATTGTGTTTATATCAATGTCAATGCCAATAACATGTGGCAGCAGTAAATGAGGCAAATACACTGCATTTGTTTTAGTCAAATGACTAAGTCGAGGGGGACTGTCGTCCACTAGATGGTGCCACTAAAATCAGTAAAAAGCAGTACCTGATCTCAGTCCAAGACTTGGACATCGTCAGTGGATACTCGGTGCAGTCAGAGGCTGGGTTTCGTATCACTATAGTGAGAGTAGTGGGCCACAGTCAATCCTGCCTATCCAGTGCAACCAGTCTGGGAATTAGCGATAATTCAGATGGGGAACTGCATAGAGATCAATCAGGGATCTAATCTCTCATCATTTGGAACTGTCCTTGCAAAACAGTCAATGAGATGAGGTATGGGCAGTCCTGAGGGTCAAAATAGATTATCATGGGCTACCACTTTGGTTGGCAAGTTTAGGAAGTCAATTGTGAGGTTCAAAGCAGCATGCTTTTTATGCAAAGGGGGCAATATTGTAATAAGGTAATTCAACATATCAGGGCACGAGATGATAGCGCATCTGAGGGCATGGTTTTCTTCAGGAGAGATGGTCATTGATAGTCACTATCACCTTGCCTCCGAAGTGATGGATGAAACAGTGTAATATAATGGCCAGCATTTGGGCCAGAACCTGGGGATAATGCTGGAAAATGATGAATTAGATTAGATTACTTACAGTGTGGAAACAGGCCCTTCGGCCCAACAAGTCCACACCGACCCGCCGAAGCGTAACCCACCCAGACCCATTCTCCTACATTTACCCCTTCACCTAACACTACGGGCAATTTAGCATGGCCAATTCACCTAACCTGCACATTTTTTGGATTGTGGGAGGAAACCGGAGCACCCGGAGGAAACCCACGCAGACACGGGGAGAATGTGCAAACTCCACACAGAGTCGCCTGAGGCGGGAATTGAACCCGGGTCTCTGGTGCTGTGAGGCAGCAGTGCTAACCACTGTGCCACCATGCCGCCCGAATGTTTAGCTTTATTGGTCAGTGCATTGAGTATAGGAGGTGGGAGTTAATGTTGCAGCTGTACAGGACATTGGTTAGGCCACTATTGGAATACTGCATGTAATTCTGATCTCTTTTCTATAGGAATGATGTTGTGAAACTTTAAATGGTGCAGAAAAGATTTACAAAGATGTTGCCAGGGTTGGAGGGTTTGAGCTATAGAGAGAAACTGGGGCTATTTTCTGTGGAGCATTGGAGGCTGAGGGCTGACCTTATAGAGGTTTATAAAATCATGAGCGGCATGGAGGGTAATTAAACAAGGTCTTTTCCCCAGAATTGGTGAGTCCAAAACTAGAGAGCAAAGGTTTAGGGTGAGAGGGGAAAGATTTAAAATGAGCAACTTTTTCACACAGAGGGTAGTGCATGTATGGAATGAGCTGCTAGAAGAAGTGGTGGAGGCTGGTACAATTACAACATTTAAAAGATATCTGGATGGGTATGTGAATACAAAGGGTTTAGAGGGATATGGGCCAAATGCTGGCAAATGGGAGTAGATTAATTTAGGATATGTGGTCAGCATGGATGAGTTGGACCGAAGGGTCTGTTTCTGTGCTGTATATCACTTTATGAAGACTTAAAGGAATGAGTTGGGTTGGAACATGTGGAAGCTCAGAACCGATGCTGTTGACAGAAACTGCAAGGAAAGGAATATGAAATTTGGAAGAGTCCCCTAATTAAAAAGGCTGAAACAGTGATTCACTCTGCAAAGCATGACCTGTGTAGACTTCCAGCCTCATCTGAATCGCAAAAGCACAATCAAAATGAAAAATAATCTGGGTGAACAGAATAAGTGGGTATTTCTGTCTTGAGTGTATGGGTTCTGCTTGTGAGCAATGTGACAATTGCATTAATCACACTTTCACAGTACACCCTAACACACCTATAACAATAGAAACCTATGTATGAAATGAATGTAGTAGCCAATTGTCTGGAATTCCTGGCCATAAATAATCCTGACCATGCTATCAATCAAACTGATCATAGTCATCTTTGTGAATCAGAAACAAAGTGTAAACAACAGGCACAGTAAGTAACTTTTTCTTTCTGGATGATCTGGAGGTGTGGGAGCAGCAGGAGAAGTTTTCAGTATTAGAATTAGATTAGATTAGATTACATTACATTACAGTGTGGAAACAGGCCCTTCGGCCCAACAAGTCCACACCGACCCGCCGAAGCGAAACCCACCCATACCCCTACATTTACCCCTTACCTAACACTACGGGCAATTTAGCACGGCCAATTCACCTGACCTGCACATCTTTGCTCTGTGGGAGGAAACCGGAGCACCCGGAGGAAACCCATGCAGACACGGGGAGAACGTGCAAACTCCACACAGTCAGTCGCCTGAGGCGGGAATTGAACCCGGGTCTCTGGTGCTGTGAGGCAGCAGTGCTAACCACTGGGCCACCGTGCTGCCCACAAAATCCTTAATTGTGGAAACAGACCCTTCAGCCCAACAAGTCCACACCAACCCTCTGAAGAATAACCCACCCAGACCCATTCTCCTACCTTACATTTACCCCTGACTAATGCACCTAACCTACACATCCCTGAACACTGTGGGCAATTTACCATGGCCAATCCACCTAACCTGCACATCTTTCGACTGTGAGAAGAAACTGGAGCACCTGGAGAAAACCCACGCGGATACTGGGAGAATGTGCAAACTCTGCACAGACAGTAACTCAAGGCTGGAATCAAACCCAGGTCCCTGATGCTGTGAGGCAGCAGTGCTAACCACTGAGCCACCATGCTACCACAAAGTACTCCTGTATCGTTTACCAAGTATGTCATGGCTCGGGCTGCATAGTCAGAATAAGGTCCTCGATGTGAAAGGTTTATGTAGACCATTCCATGACCCTTCTTATCAGAATCCTTCATGTCCCACTGTTTCAACGACTGTGCTAAACTATCATTCATGTGCACAGTGAATGCTTTCTGCTCACATTTTTAAGAAGCTGTTCTGTTTCTGAGATTCTGCACACTAATTCACTGGAACCATGATTAATGCATCGAGGACCAGCAGGGGTTATCATAACAAAGGCTCAGAGAAATTGATGCAGAACAAATGGTCCTGCACGTCCAGGACCAGCAGCAATCTCCAGCAGCTGCCAAACAGCTTCCATACTTCGAGGTCACAGCAGACTTCCCCTTGGGAGGTGCAGGAGATAAAGGATGCCCAGAAACTATTGTGCGTCATGCCATTTTCTCCAGATGACCAAGGTGCAACAAACTGAGGATGTCCTGGGACACCATCACAGAACTATACTATCTGCTGGAGCAAGATTTACAACCTGAACAGGTAGGTGGCCATTATATCCTGGTGGCCCTCAAGGTGACAGCTGGGTTGCATGCAAGGACCCACAAGTGGCCTGTATGGGACAGCACAATTGTCAACCCACAAATCTACCAAGGGCTGATACCAATACAACATGTACCAAACCACATTGCCTCATTTTGATTCACTGTGAGGTGGTCAGAGCTGAAGTGCAAAGCAGGAGGTTGGCATTCCATAGGTACAGGGACTATAGATGGATACACTGAGTGCCATACCATCAATCAACAGTCTTACATGACATAGTACATTTCCATTCTTTCAATATTCAAGTTATCAATGATAATCAGTACACATTTTCCCTACGTTTAGACCTGATACCCTAGAAGTTGCCTATATACTTGAGAACTCCAATGATACTGTTTCATCTCAAGGGAAGGATGCCTTAAAAAGCTGTTTAATAGGAGACAAGATTGGGAAAAAAAGTCAAAACAACAGCAGTTTAAAAGGGAGAAGAGCAGACAAAGGAAGCACATGGTGAGGACAGTGCAGGGGAGAGAGAGCGAGAGAGAGAGAGAGAAAGAGAGCGTGAGAGAGAGAGAACCTGCACAGTTACCACATTTGCTGTTTGAATTCGTGTATCGCTGGACATTGGAGTGCATCTGGGAAAATTAACAAACAGTGAATTTCACAACTAATCTTGGAGGAACTGTAGGGCGAAGTTCACAGCACAGGATCAGATAAGTTAATTGTTGTTTTAAGTCTGTCCAAGAGAAAGGCTGCAGTAGGGAGTATAGTGGATTCTTACTTGATTATATGTTTTTGGAGATAAGTCTCTTGATTAAACTTAAAATATAAGCCATAGGTATTAATTTAACCTGGGGCAGTGTTTGTAGAGGAATAAGACGGTGTTATTTTCTGGGTCTGTAGATTGTGAAGGAGCAAAAATGGCCTTTGCAGTGAGATGTACTTCTTGTCAGATGTGGGAGTTTAAAGAGAGTTTAAGGGTTAATGCGAATTATATCTGCCATAAATGCTGTTAGATGCGAATCTTATCAGATCGAGCGAATCGGTTGGAGAGACAGATAGAAGTGATGAGGAATTTGCAACAGCAACAGTATGAGATGGATGGCAGTTATAGGAAGGGGGGAATGTCTCAGCTACAGTCACATAGATGGGTTAACTCCAGGAAGGGTGAGAGAGGTCAGCACATAGTGCAGGAGTCTTTTGTGGATATACCCATTTCAAACAGGTATGTTGTTTTGGAAAATGTAGGGGGTGATGGATTCTCAGGGGAACGTAGCAAGAACAGCCAAGTTTCTGGTATTGAGACTGGCTCTAATGCAATGAGGGGTACGTTGGCTTCCAAGAGATCAATTATGTTAGGGGATTCTGTAGTCTGAGGTACAGACAGACATTTCTGTGGCCAGCAGAGAAAAAACAGAATGGTGTGTTGTTTCCCTGGTGCGAGGATCAAGGATGTCTCAGAGAAGGTGCAGAATGTTCTCACAGGGGAGAGGGACCAGAGGTCATTGTGCACATTGGAACCAACGACATTGGAAGGGAAAAGGTTGAGACTCTGAAGGGAGATTACAGAGAGTTTGGCAGAAATTTAAAAAGGAGGTCCTCAAGGATAGTAATATCTGGATTACTCTCAGTGCTACGAGCTAGTGAGGGCAGGAATAGGAGGATAGAGCAGATGAATGCATGGCTGAGGAGCTGGTATATGGGAAAAGGATTCACATTTTTGGATCATTGGAATCTCTTTTGGGGTAGAAGTGACCTGTACAAGAAGGGCGGATTGCACCTAAATTGGAAGGGGACTAATATACTGGCAGGGAAATTTGCTAGAACTGCTTGGGAGGATTTAAACTAATAAGGTGGCGGCGGGGGGGGGCGTGGGGTGGGGGGTGGGACCCAGGGAGATAGTGAGGAAAGAGATCGATCTGAGATGGGTACAGCTGAGAACAGAAGTGAGTCAAACTGTCAGGGCAGGGAGGGACAAGGTAGGACTAATAAATTAAACTGCATTTATTTCAATGCAAGGAGCCCAACAAGGAAGGCAGATGAACTCAGGGCATGGTTAGGAACATGGGACTGGGATATCATAGCAATTACAGAAACATGGCTCAGGGATGGGCAGGACTGGCAGCTTAATGTTCCAGGATACAAATGCTACAAGAAGGATAGAAAGGGAGGAAAGAGAGGAGGGGGAGTGGTGTTTTTAATAAGGGATAGCATTACAGCTGTGCTGAAGGAGAATATTCCCAGAAATACATCCAGGGAAGTTATTTGGGTGGAACTGAGAAATAAGAAAGGGATGATCACCTTATTGGGATTGTATTATAGACCCCTCAATAGTCAGAGGGAAATTGAGAAACAAACTTGTAAGGAGATCTCAGCTATCTGTAAGAATAATAGGGTGGTTATGGTGGGGGATTTTAACTTTCCAAACATTGACTGGGATTGCCATAGTGTTAAAGGTTTAGATTGAGAAGGATTTCTTAAGTGTGTATAAGACAATTTTCTGATTCAGTATGTGGTTGTACCTACTAGAGAAGGTGCAAAACTTGACTTACTCTTGGGAAATAAGGCAGGGCAGGTGATTGAGGTGTCAGTGGGGGAGCACTTTGGGGCCAGCGACCATAATTCTATTCGTTTTAAAATAGTGATGGAAAAGGATAGACCAGATCTAAAAGTTGAAGTTCTAAATTGGAGAAAGGCCAATTTTGACGGTATTAGGCAAGAACTTTCGAAAGCTGATTGGAGGCAGATGTTCGCAGGTAAAGGGACGGCTGGAAAATGGGAAGCCTTCAGAAATGAGATAACAAGAATCCAGAGCAAGTATATTCCTGTCAGGGTGAAAGGGAAGGCTGGTAGGTATAGGGAATGCTGGATGACTAAAGAAATTGAGGGTTTGGCTAAGAAAAAGAAGGAAGCATATATCAGGTATAGACAGGATAGATCGATTGAATTCTTAGAAGAGTATAAAGAAAGTAGGAGTATACTTAAGAGGGAAATCAGGAGGGCAAAATGGGGACATGAGATAGCTTTGGCAAACAGAATTAAGGAGAATCCAAAGGGTTTTTACAAACATATTAAGGACAAAAGGGTAACGAGGGAGAGAATAGGGCCCCTCAAAGATCAGCAAGGCGGCCTTTGTGTGGAGCCACAGAAAATGGGGGAGATACTAAATGAATATTTTGCATCAGTATTTACTGCGGAAAAGGATATGGAAGATATAGACTGTAGGGAAATAAATTGCAAAATGTCCAGATTACAGAGGAGGAAATGCTGGATGTCTTGAAATGGTTAAAAGTGGATAAATCCCCATGACCTGATCAGGATACCTGAGAACTCTGTGGGAAGCTAGAGAAGTGATTGTTGGGCCTCTTGCTGAGATATTTGTATCATCGATAGTCACAGGTGAGATACGGGAAGACTGGAGGTTGGTAAACGTGGTGCCACTGTTTAAGAAGGGTGGTAAAGACAAGCCAGGGAACTATGGACCGGTGAACCTGACCTTGGTGGTGTGAAAGTTGTTGGAGGGAATCCTGCGAGACAGGATGTACATGTATTTGGAAAGGCAAGGACTGATTCGGGATAGTCAACATGGCTTTGTACGTGGGAAATCATGTCTCACAAACTTGATTGAGTTTTTTGAAGAAGTAACAAAGAAGATTGATGAGGGCAGAGCAGTAGATATGATGTATATGGACTTCAGTAAGGCATTGGACAAGGTTCCCATGGGAGACTGATTAGCAAGGTTAGACCTCATGGAACACAGGGAGAACTAGCCATTTGGATACAGAACTGGCTCAAAGGTAGAAGACAGAGGGTGGTGGTGGAGGGTTGTTTTTCAGACTGGAGGACTGTGACCAGTGGAATGCCACAAGGATCGGTGCTGGGCCTTCTACTTTTTGTCATTTACATAAATGATTTGGATGCAAGCATAAGAGGTACAGTTAGCAAGTTTGCAGATGACACCAAAATTGGAGGTGTAGTGGACAGCGAAGAGGGTTACCTCAGATTACAACAGGATCTGGACCATCTGCTGAGAAGTGGCAGATGGAGTTTAATTCATATAAATGTGAGGTGCTGCATTTTGGGAAAGCAAATCTAAGCAGGACTTATACACTTAATGGTAAGGTCCAAGGAAGTGTTGCTGAACAAAGAGACCTTGGAGTGCAGGTTCATAGCTCCTTGAAAGTGGAGTCACAGGTAGATAGGATAGTGAAGAAGGCATTTGGTATGCTTTTCTTTATTGGTCAGAGTATTGAGTACAGGAGTTGGGAGATCATGTTGTGGCTGTACAGGACATTGGTTAGTCCAATGTTGGAATATTGCGTGCAATTCTTGCCCCCTTCCTATCGGAAAGATGTTGTGAAACTTGAATGGATTTCAGAAAAGATTTACAAGGATGTTGCCAGGGTTAGAGGATCTGAACTACAGGGAGAGGCTGAACAGGCCGGCACTGTTTTCCCTAGAGCATCAGAGGCTGAGGGATGACCTTATAGAGGTTTACAAAATTATGAGGTGCATGGATAGGATAAATAGACAAAGTCTTTTCCCTGGGGTGGGGGGAGTCCAGAACTAGAGGGCATAGGTTTAGAGTGAGGGGGGGAAGATATAAAAGAGACCTAAGGGGCAGAGGGTGGTACGTGTATGGAATGAGCTGCCAGAGGATGTGGTGGAGACTAGTAAAATTGCAATGTTTAAGAGGCATTTGGATGGGTATATGAATAGGAAGGGTTTGGAGGGATATGGGCCGGGTACTGGCAGGTGGTACTAGATTGGGTTGGAATATCTGGTCGGCATGGATGGGTTGGACCTAAGCGTCTGTTTCCATGCTGTACATCTCTATGACTCTATGTCTCTATTTTGTCTCTGCAACCCGCTGCCTCTGGCTAAGGGTAGATACAATGCAGCCTATTCTTCCTCCAGGGCCATAATGGAACAGAGAATAGTCCTCCTGAAGATAAGGTTCCAATGTTTGGATTGTCGTAGGTGTGGGGAGGGTCATGCAGTACAATACAGGGAGAGGCTGTCACAATACTGCTGTGCTGTACTCTGCACAAACGTAGCTGGCAAAGTGGGGTATGTGATAGATGTTGAAGAACTGAGGGAGCTGCAACAGTCTCCCAAGGAAGAAGATGAGGACATCACCATCAACATGATAGACTGTTGCTGCCTGGGGCACAATATTCCAGATAGGACTTCGTTGACACCCAGCTCCAACCGATGTGAGCTGGCCACAGTGATCATTCATTGCCTATAGATCTGTTATTGCTTGAAAGGCAAGATGTCCCTGTTTTGTCCTAAAAGAAAGGTCAGCTGTTCAGTTTGGTTTTTCCTGCTAAATTAACATTTCCAATCGTTGGAAGGTTTTCCAGCATGTCTAACTCCCGCAATATACAAATGTGAAGATGTTATATTTGGCTGGGTACTAGGGAAAGGGTAAGGCAGGATTCTGACAATGGCAAGGTGCTCCAGTTGCCCACCTGCAGTCCTCACTTTCTCTCTGCTCCAGTTGAGAAATTATGGAAGGTCTGAAATGGCAAGTATTCCTACCATTGGTGAGCACGCAATAGCACAAGCACAGCGCCATAAAGGCAAGGTGGTTATATTGTGATGTAAACAGTAAAGAATTGAGAAAGAGTCATCTGTTATGAAACTCCCCGACATTGATGTAACTGAATTTTAGTAAAACTTAACTCCTAAGCTTGTGCCCAAAGTGCAATTCAGTTTTATAACTGATCAGGTCATTGTCAAAGAAATGCAATGAGAATTTGAAAAACAAGAGTATTCAATATTCAGATCATTAAGATATCATGACCACTGGCCATAGCGTTATTGGAATGGCCAAACAATCAATCCCATTGGAACTATCATCAAGTCATTATTTGTGCATCATCACATTCACTGATAATAACTTGAACTGAACCGTTATATCTCAACCAAAAGTAAAGCATTAAAAATCATCATTTCCTCTTTCAGCTCAGTATAGTAATGAAAGTTAAGACTACCACAGCGACTCGAAATTTGATCAACTGGATGTTCCCAGGAGGGACTTGATCAGCTCCAAATTGATATGGGACAAAAAACAGAACTGAAGACGAAGGCCCATCTCTAACCTTCAGATGTAATACCTAACTGCAAACAACCAGTGAACTTATCCTTTAGAAGTGTAAAAGAATGGTTGCCTTACCACAAAGGTAAATCAATTTTTTTTTTCTCCAAGCACAGCAGGTTTTATTCCTCAGACCCCAGTTCTGAGAAAAGGTCACTTGGCCCAAAACGCTAACTCTGCTGGACCAGCTGAGTTTTTCCAATATTCTTTTCTTTTTGTTTATGATTTACAGCATCCACATTTCTTTCAGTTTTAATTTGGATTTTATTCTATATTGATGAGTAATGATTTCAAGTTTTTCATTACTTCCTCTCCCTCCCATCTATCATGATGGTTTTTAGCTGGTCAGCACAAAGATCAAACTCAGTGTTCTAATCGAAGAAGAGATCCCAAATTCCCTCAACCAAACTTTCTGCAAAAAGTACAGAGGTATTTACCTTTCCCCTGCCTTCAGCAAGCTCCCACCAAAATTTGGAAGAGATCTCATTTCCTCACATTGGAAGATGGGATACAGCATAAAATAAGCACAGGTACAGATCCAACAATTGGCAGCCCATTTGTGTGACAACAATGGATACCATTCTTGAAATGATGAATTCCACTCAGAAAATTAAGATTTACTCCATGCATCTGCATTGCAATTGAATGCTAAAACAATTTAGCACTGTCCCAAGTTTGTGGAAGGCAGGGCATACCTAAATTAAAGACTTTCCTTCTTCCAGTATAACCTCAATTATCCAAACAAAATGGACGTGGAGTATTTTGTTGAGATAATTGTTCGTTCGGATAATTGATCTGATTATAAACAATGATAATTTATGAGTGCCAGTTAACAGAACATTTCTCGGTTATTCGGCAATGCACGTCATAATGCCATTTAACTGATAACTGATTGCTGAGTTGCCTAATGACATTTTTATGGGACCTTGAGAACTTGTTCGGATAATCCAAAATTCAGATAATTGGTGTTCAGATAATCGAGGTTCAAATAATCGAGGTTGTACTGTACAGAAAGAGATAAAACAGTACAATGTTTCATGATAGCAATGATGCATATTCCTTAGTAGTCTGACAAGAATGACCAAAGCTTGCATTAAGCAAAGAAGGAATTGTGCTATGGAGCAGACCAGACACCCTCAAAGTATTTTATGAAGGCAGCCTAGACCCTAATCTTTCTTATTTTAAAGGTAGAAATGAAGTGTCATGTTCTATATGTGAAGCAACTGGTCAAACTGCTCGATGTTAAACAAAGCACAATATGTTTAAATTCTGAAGTTAAAATACAAACAAAAGAAAGGAATTTAGAATAATGTAATTGTTGAAAAACTTAACTGAATGACAGATTTATAATTAACTATTCCAATGTAGCAACATCCCATAAGTATATCCCTTGGCAAAAAGGCAAATTCAGACACAGGTTCTCACATACAGTTCGCCTATTGAGAAGGAAAAAAAATCAAGAGAAAGTTTAGAGAGAACAGCAGCTAGAAATCATTCACTGGAGCTCCGACTTTTTTGAGATCCCAATAGCTTCTGATGTTACTAACCGAAAACTGGAAAGCCTGGTAAGAGAGAGCTGGCCAAACCTAGGCAGCTTCTATTGTTCAAACTTTAAAAAATCCCCAAGGCCTCACAAGTTGTTTATTTAAGTCGTCTTCAGTACAGTTAGTTCTGCTATAACGCAGTAGTTCCGTTCTCATGCAATCTCGTGTTCTACGAAAATCACATAATAGCAGCGCCATTTAAACTAATGTGGCTGGAATCACATTATTACAAATACGTGATTTAGAAGGTCGTGCTATAGAACCAGTGTCCCTAAATTCGTCAATCATATTGTACTGAATCCACATTAACAAAATGCATGTTACAGCAGAACAACCTGTATCCAGTTTTGCACCTGTGCCTTACAACCTCTCTTCAAACTAAACCAGGACAAATTAACCTTTTAAAGTGACAGCATCATCACAAGTGGGTAAAAATTAAATCTTCAATCATTCAAATGAGATCTTTGATGCATTCATATAATTTTCACTGCACATGGATTCATTTCTAATATTAATAATGTAATCTCCTGTGGCAGATGGTACGGGTGAGGGAAGGCTGTGAACAAGAGATCTGAGCAGATTGCTAGGACCTCCACTAGCAGGGGGCAACAGCAAAGGAGGACAGCGAGAGCAATCAAACAGATGCTCATTGTAAAAATAATGTCTTTGGTGAAAGAAGGGCTAATGGAAAGAGGGAGCGGATAGATAAACATTCTTCAGTCCAATGTAACCCATAGGCTCTGTTCCATGTCTGGATAATAAATAGTTTTTTGTTATTCCTAATTTGCCTTCCTGTTCGTAATGGCTTGGAGCTAGTAGAAGAAAGAAGCCTGCTTCATGAAATTTGAGCCTTCTATTTATTCCAACCTCATGTTACAAAAAGAAAAGGCAATGGTTTCTTAACTGTCTCCAATAACAATAATGAAGTTAAGCCCTTTTACCATCAATCCAATTTGGAAATCAATGAGCCCCTGTTAATATTGTTCAAGTATAAATTATTCAGAAATATCAACTGAAATTTAGATCCCTAACAGTCCTAGCTTTATCTTTGACTGATATTGACCAGGAAATACTTGAAAGATGATTCCTATCTAACTACTACAATTGAAGAAATAGAATTAGATAACATGCAAAGTAAAGAAACAAGTAACTCTGACTCATCAGTCTATGCTGGCTTTTTATACCACTCAAGCTTTCTTCTCAAACTATAACTCTCTGTTCCCTTATTGTTCTGCTTATTCACCTTCGCTTTAAATGCATTAATTCTACTCTCATAATCCACTTCATGCTGCAATAATTGGGTAAACTTTTTACACCTGCCTCCATCTGCACTGGCATATTTGAAGGTTAGGGTTCTGGGAGAGAGGGGAGTGCATGTAAACTAAACCATGCAATCAGCCCCCAGCTTTTGTCATAATCCATGGCCGGTTTCCATGGCACAAAGCTTATCAGAATCTTCCATAACTATAAAAATGCCTATTAGGCTGCTCCATAGATTTTTCTTTCCAAGAGTGGTTCCTATTCCTAAAGGAGAAAGTGAGGTCTGCAGATGCTGGAGATCAGAGCTGAAAATGTGTTGCTGGAAAAGCGCAGCAGGTCAGGCAGCATCCAGGGAACAGGAGAATCGACGTTTCGGGCATAAGCCCTTCCTATTCCTAAAGACTATTCACCCTGTTCTTATAGAGATTACTTCACAGATCTAATGCATTGTATTCCAAATGTGGTAAAATAAGGTTTGATACAAGCATCATCTTGTGTGTTTGTGTAAGAATGGCAGGCTACCACTTTCACAGTATGATTATGAGATCTATTGATGACATCATAAGCCATTTTGGGCAGGAAGCAGCTTGGTCTCACCTTGCCACATGTAAAGTGAACACCTCCATAACAAAGCTCCTGCTGTTAAACACTTCAGCCTCCCGGCCCTTTTTGCAATGTAACACAGGAAGAAAACTGGTAAAAAAAAATGACTTAAAAAAAAAGTGACCTCAGGGAAGAAGAGGTGAACAGTACAAAATACACTTTACACGTGTTCCACCTGAACTGAGTAGCAAGCACCCTGCTCAGAGGGTAATATCTTGAGCCAGGGGTGTAGACTTGAAAAAAAAAACAGCAAGCCTCAGCAATACCTTATTTTAAATGGGAAGTAGTGAGGTAGTATGAAACATCTTCTGGTATACCATTCTCTGCAGGTCATTCCCATTTAAATAATACTGACTACATAGTTTAGTGCCCTGGTACTGAATGATGAAAAGACAGAGAGTATTCTATTACTTTGTTTAAGTTAATAAAATTGAAGCAGATATAATTGTTCTTGAGTTCTTTGAGTATCGTGACTGTGTGTGTGTGTTTGGCGGGGGGAGGCAGTCTTTTAATCTCCTAAGGCAGCTAATATAACCAGAGAAGCCAGGTTCCAAATCTTTAGTAATAATTTTCAGAATCCTATTGTTATGGACCAGACCAAATTCCCTCAAAATATATCCGGTAGATAGCCTGGACCCTGGCTTTTATCTTATTTAAAGACAAGTGTAAGGCATTGTGTTCCAGATGTGATTAAATTAGTCAACCTACTAGGCTTTAAGCAAAACACACTTTTTTCTTAAACCACAGTTAAAATATAACCAAAAAAAGAAGAATTGGTATAATTTTGACTCTATTAACAAAATAATATTTTTAACTCTTTCAATATTTCAATTCATCAACTGTTCCAATACAGCAACATAAATATACACGTTGCAAAGGCAAATTCAGCAAAACAGATTTCCATCACCTGTTATCTTCTCCAGTCCAGGAGAAAGGAAAGAAATGAAAGCATGAATCTAGCAGCAGAGAAAGAGGGAGTTCAAGCTTTTTTTTTGCAGCAGGGAATCTAGCAGCTTCCTCCAAAATGCCAGTTTTAACAACTGAAAGCAAAAGGCTAAAACCTTACGTCTGTTTGAGCTTGACTCCATCCACTCCTGCTTCTTTAAAAAAACACAAAGCTATTTACTCTGCTATCTGTGCAGCAGATGCCTCTATACAAGATTTACAACAGCCCCTCTTAAAGAGAAATAGGACAGTGAAAGTTCCTCTTTAGGCACATCTCTTCACACTGTAGCATCATTTTTCACCAAAACCATTGGTGATTGTTAAAAGGATTAGATTCCACAAACACAACCAGCATAAGAATGAATCTATTCCCAGAAATAGAACAGTAAGAAGAATATCTACACAGTATAAAATTATGATGAGAGAAGCACTGAATGACGCCAAAGAGAGGCGGTTGTTAAATAATCCAGTCTTTGCTACACTAGGGTTATCCCCTTACTGAACGGCAAACCAGTAAAAATGGAGGTGGACACTGAAGTTGTTGTTTCCTTGATACCTGAAAGTGGGAATCAGAAATAGGTAGGTCAGCAGGATGTGCTATAACTCTCACAAATTACACAAAGAATGTAGACAGATGAAGTGGTGCCTTTAAGGAATTGTATCAATATCCAGCTGTACAGTCAGTCTGAAGATTTATCTTAATACTTTGTCAAAGGAACTTTTACAGCATTACCGTGAAGAACATATTTGGAAAAAATCAAATTCTACTGGGCTGAAGTAATTGCTTGTCAGACTCTAACGCTGATCTATCAGATCAGAAAAATCATCTAAAGAAAAATGCCATTGCTTTCAAAGGGGATCTGGGAAGCAAGGAAAAGAATTCTATCAAATGGGAAGTCAAGGATGCGAATCAAGCAAAATTTTAAAAGGATGGATCAGTGCTTCATGCAATCATACCAAAGATCAATGCAGAATTAGAGAGACTGGTCAAAATGGGAGTCCCTGAACCCTTAAATGTGGGGGATGGATTGATACATATCTGCAGCGATATTAGGGTCGCTATTCATCCAGTAGTGTGTGCTGAGCAATATCCTTTGCATTTAATTAATGACTTATTTGCTGGACTAGCTGGAGGTCAGCTTTACAGTAAAATTTACCTTAATCACACTTATCCCCAGATAAATGTAGATCCAGAGTCGCAGAAATACTGATGACTGTAACACAAAGGACTGTTCAAATAGAAAAAAAACTTACATTAGGAATCACATCTGGACTTATGTTATTCCAAACAAACAACTCCAGAACTGAAGCCATACGTTATACATAAACTGGAGCTGCGCATCTAGGATGTCTCTGATGGAATTGAGGGTCATCAGGTGTAAAATCAATGACACAAAGATTGGAGAAAGCATACTGTCCAGGTGCATAATGGTCTGGTACAGCAACTGCTCTGCCCAGGATTGTAAGAAACTACAGAAGGTGCACAGCCCCGACTAACATGGAAGCCAACCTCCCATCCATGGACTCCATTTACATATCCAGTTGCCACGGAAAGATTGCCAATATCATCAAATACTCTCCTAACAGGCAGAAGATACAGAAGCTTGAACACATGCACCAGGAGGTTCAAGAACATATTCTCTCCTGCTATTATTAGACTGATGAATGGACGCTGTACCTTCAAATAATGCTGATCTTGTTAATGTGATCTTGTCGAGCGCATTTCCTGTGGAATGTAACCTGTATGTCTTACTCTGTCAAAGTTTTTCTTTTCACCCTATGATCTGTTTGTCCTTGCTTACTATGATCTGTATGTTTTGCTTGCAAACAAAGCTTTTCACTGTACTTTGGTACACATGAAAATAAATGAAATCAAGTTACTTTGGCATTGCTAGAATGACAGAGATTAATGAACATTTTGTCAATGGTTTCAATTACTAAGAAATTTAGGGGGAGGAGTTGACTTAGTGGCAATGTCACTGGACTAGAATCCCAAGGCTGATACAGGTTCAAATCCTCACCATGACGTATGGTGAAATTTAAATTCAATAAAATTCTGAGATAACCGCTGTTAATTATCATAAAACACATTTCGTTCACTACTGTCTTTTTGAGAAGGAAATCTGCCATCCTCACCCAGTCTGACCTATATGTGACTTCAGACCCATATCAATGCAGTTGACTCTTAACTGCCCCTGGGGAGTTAGGAATTGGCAATAAATGCTGATCTCGGTAGAGACATCTGCATCACATTAATGAATGAAAACAAAAGCTACAAAGTTATTTTGAAGAAAGCGGTTTGTTTTCCTTGGAACAAAAGAAGGGTTTAGAGAGATCTGATGGGGATGTACAAGATTTTAAGAGGTTGAAATTAGGTGGACAAATAAAAGTTATTTCAATAGTTAACGGTTCAAGAATAAAGGGACACAGATTTAAAGTTTTGAGAGATACAGAAGGGAAATGAATAATAATTTTTATGTAGCAAGGGGTAATGACATGGAACTGACTGCCTTTGAAGCTGGCAGAAACAATCAATGATTTCAAAAGGAAATTGGGTCAGCATGCGGAAAATAAGCTTTCAGGAGTGGAACGAGGAAAAGGATTGACTGGATATTTCTACAGAGATCCGGCATGAATTGATGGGTTCAATGGTCTCATTTGGTGTAGTAATGACATTGACTCTTTCACCGGCTGATTACCAGCATTTTCTGATTTTATTTTCTGGCACAAATTATTGCAGGGCACCACTTCACACCTTCCTCCTCTTCGAATATCCAGTGTATTCATTCAACTCTTCATCCTTTCTGCTATTTGTCAAAATACTCTATGTTTTTGTCATGATGTGGCCCTAGATAGAGGTCATATGAAAATTTATGTACAGGCTCTGAATTTCCCTCATTTTTGCCCTTCACAATATTTATTCACAGGATTTGGACAACACTAGTAAGAACAACATTTATTTGCTATCTGTAAGTTACTGTTGAGAAGTTGGTAGTGAGTAGTATTCCTGACAAATGAGTGATTTACTAATCCCTTTCAGACAACAGTTGATAAACTACAAAATTACTATGAATTTGACGTACACGGGCCAAAACAGATAAAAGACAGCAGATCTCCTGCCTTAAATGAAATCGGTGAACAAATTACACTGACATGACAGTTGAGAATTTTAAAAATAGAATTAATAGAAAAAGACAAAGATTGTGCAGAGTTAAAAAGGGCTAACCTGTTAATGATTTTAGTAACAGAAAATCAGTGAGAGGTGTTCAAAAATAATTTAAGCTGACACAGAACCAGTTTATACCCTGAAGGGACAAGTGTTCTACTTGCCAAAAAAAGTCAGGAAAGAGGTAATTGCTGACGCAAAACTAAAAGAAAGTTGCAAACAAATCACCAATCATAGCATAATGGAAGACATACAGAATTGCAAAAGATAACAAAACTGAGAATAAGAGCTACAAACAAAAATAAAAACTGGAAGAATCCTCAAGATCAACACACAAATTTAATGCTTGTGTAAAGAGGGTGGTTGCAAGCAATGCTGCTGCTGAAAAGTAACAAGTATTACACAAATAGAAGTAACGAAATGGAAGACACAGTAAATAATTACTTTGCACCAATATTTGTATAAAATTTGAAGACAATAGCATGATGGACATGCCAAGTGAACTAAAAGTTAATCAAGGTCGGAAACTCATCAAAACTAATGTAAGCAAATTAACAGCAATGATTAAAAAAAAGCACTAAAAACAATTAACATATTGCTTTTACCACAGGTCTTTTAAAGGAAGTAGGTGATTCAAATGTCTCAACTAAGCTCTTTCAAAAGGATTACAATTCAGAAACCCTTCCTTTAAGATTGGAAGTTTGTCCAAGTCGACTTGATGTACAATTTGCGGGAAATGTTGGGCATCAAGATATAGAGATGTGTTTACAGTACCTTCTCTTGCTGGTGGAAATTGAATGATATGGGACATTCTGCCAAAAGCCTTAGAAAGTTGCTGCAGTACATCCTTTCGATAGTGCACACTACAACCACCACTATATGTTGGGAGAGAAGGGAGGATTGGTGCTCCCAGGAGGACCAGTTCACCACAGAACACATCAGATGGCCTCCTTCTTTAAAAATCATAATTTCCCCTCCAATGTGGTTGAAGATGCACTCCAAAGCATCTCACCCACATCCTGCACCTCTGCCCTCAAATATCACCCCTCCAACTGCAACAAGGACAGAACCCCCGTGGTCCCCACCTTCCATCCCACCAACTTCTGCATAAACCGCATCATCCGCTGACATTTCTGCCATCTACATACGGACCCCACTACCAGGGATATATTTCCCTCCCCACCCCAACGGCTTTCCACAAAGACCGTTCCCTCCGTGACTACCTGCACAGGTCCATGCACCCCAACAACCCATCTTCCCATCCTGGCACCTTGCCCTGCCTCCGCAGGAATTGAAAAACCTGCGCCCACACCTCCCTCCCCACCTCCATCCAAGGCTCCAAAGGAGACATCCAAATCTATCAAAGTTTCCACTGCACTTCCACAAATGTCATTTATTGCATCAGTTGCTCCCGATGCGGTCTCCTTTACATTGGGGAGATTGGATGCCTTCTCGCAGAGCGCTTTAGGGATCATCTCCGGGACACCCGCACTAATCAACCACACTGCCCCACACTGTAAGTAATCTAATCTAATAAATGACCAAACATTTCAACTCCCCCTCCCACTCTGCCGAGGACATGCAGGTCCTGGGCCTCCTCCACCGCCACTCCCTCACCACCCGACGCCTGGAGGAAGAACCCCTCATCTTCCGCCTCAGCACACTTCAACCCCAGGGCTTCAATGTGGACTTCACCAGTTTCCTCATTTCCTCTCCCCCTACCTTACCGCAGCTCCAAACTTCCAGCTCAGCACCATCCTCATGACCTGTCCCACTTGTCAAATCGTCCTTCCCACCCATCAGCTTCGCCCTCCTCTCTGACCTATCACCTTTACCCCTTCCTCCATCCATCTATTGCACTCTCAACTACCTTCTCCCCAGCCCCACCCCCACCCATTTATGTCTCCACTCCTGAGGCTTCCAGCCTCATTACTGATGAAGGGCTCCTGCCCAAAATATTGATTTTCCTGTTCCTCGGATGCTACCTGTCCTGCTGTACTTTTCCAGCATCACTCTAATCTTGACGCTAATCTCCAGCATCTGCAGTCCTCACTTTCGCCTATCAACTAGGTGGACAGCTTTTCTCTGAATGGTGCTAAGCTACTTGAGCATTATTGTAGCCCTACTCATCCTATGCACTGTGATACTGAAATCAAAGCTATCCCTTTCAATTTTAGTTCTCACATCTAGTGCTGATTTAAATTGAATAGATAGACACAGAGAGAAACAATTTAAGTCAGTAGTAGGAACTGAAATTGAAAGTAGGAGTGAGAGCTGCCATTTAGATATCACAGCATGTGAGAAGTGAAGCAGAACAACAGTTGACAGCTGTGGATATGATGTTACATCTTTCCTGAAATGAAAAAGAAACATATTTGTGGATGTCATTGAACATGAAATACAATGTAAATTTTGTTCTATAGAAGTTTGAACTCTCACTTTATAGAGTATCATGCACAATCCAGGGATAAAAATATTACATCTTGTCAAAAAAAAACTTCTCAAAATGGGCAAAATGGCTCAGTGGATAGCTGGGATTTTGGCAATATAGACACTGGGAAAGACCTAAATCTCATGCAAATACCTCATTGATAGGGCTTTAAGTTAAACTGTGTAAGCATATGTGAGTGCACAAGTGTGTGAGTCGGTTGGGGAGGGGTGTTCAGTTGCATGGAAAGGTATGATAAGAAACATTATTTATGGAAAGAAAAAAATTTATCCCACAACATTTAGTAGGGTGGAGAACAGTATCAGGAATCTAGCTTCTAACATCCGATAAGGGCACAACTACGAGAAGCAGCACAGTCAACGCAGACTGAAGGTGTTGTACTTAAATGCACAAAGTATACAAGCCAAAGTAAATGAGCTTGCAGCACAGATTAACATGGGCGGGTACGATGTTGTGGGCATTACAGAGATGTGGCGACAGGTTGAGCAGGGCTGAGAACTAAATATCTAAGAATATGCTTCCTATCAAAATGACAGGCAGATGAGCAGAGGAGATGGGGTCGCCTTGTTTGTAAGAAATGAAATTAAATCAATATCAAGAAGTGATATAGAGTCAGAAGGCACAGAATCAGTGTGGGTAGAGTTAATGAACTGCAAAGAAAAACTGATCTTGATGGGAATTATGTACAGGCCTCCTAACAGTAGTCAGGATTTGGGGAAGAAAATAAATCAGAAGATAGAAAAGGCATGTACGAAGGTGACTCTTACAATAAGTAAGGGGGTCTGGGAAAATCAGATTCGTAGTTGATTCGAAGAAAATAAATTCTTGGAATGTCTCTGAGATGATATTTTGGAGCAGTTTGTTCCACAGCCCACTCAGCAACAGGTAATTCTGGATTTGTTGATGTGTAAGGAGACAAACTTGATCAGAATAGAATATACAATAAAATCGCTACAGAGCAGAAAGAGGCCATTCAGCCCACTGAGTTTTCACTGACCATTCAAAGAGAATCCCAGCAAGACCCGACCATCTATCCCATCTTTGAAATCCTACAAAAGGCAAGAATGGGGGAGATGATAAAATCTGAAGCTAAGCTAGCTAGTCATATAAATGAAGATTGTGAGAGTTTTTAGATACATAAAAGGTAAGAGAGAGGCAAGAGTGGACAATGGACCACTGGAAAATGAAGCTGAAGGAATAGTAATGGAGAACAAAGAAATGGTGGAGAACGAAAGAGACACTTTGCATTATTTTTCACCATGGAAGATACTAGAAGCATGTCAGAACTTGCAGAGGGTCAGAGGGCGGTGTAGTGGCCATCAGTAAGAAGCAGCTGCTGGGGAAGCTGAAAGGTCTGAAGGTAGACAAATCATCCAGACTGAATGGACTACACCCCAGAGCTCTGGAGGAGACAGCTAAGGAGATTGTGAAAGCATGGGTGGTAATCTTTCAGGAAGCATTGGAGTCAGGGAGAATCCCAGAGGACTGGAAAATGACTAATAAATACCCCGTTTAAGAAGAGAGGCAGAAGACAGGAAACTATAGGCCGATTAGCCTGATCTCGGTTGTTGGTAAGACTTTAAAAGTCTACCATTAAAGTTGAAATTGCGAAGTACTTGGAAGTGCTTGATAACATAGGGTTGAGTCAGTACAGCTTCATCAAGTGGAGGCCATGTCTGACAAATCTGTTTGTATTTGAGGAGATAGCAAGCAAGCTAGACAAAGGTGAGCCAATGGACATGATCTATTTGGATTTCCAGAATACTTTTGACAAGGTGACAGCCAATAGATTGCTAAATAAGATAAGATCCTATGGTGTTAGGATTAAGGTACAGGAATGGATAGGGGATTGGCTGACTGGCAGAAGGCAGAGACTGGGGATAATGCAATCTTTTTCAAGATGGCGGCCAGTGACTAATGGAGTTCCACAAGGATTAGTGTTGGTACCACAACTATTCATATTGCACATTAATGATCTGATGAAGGAATTGAGGGCATTGTTGCTAAGCTTTCAGAGGAGAAAAAATAGGTTAAGGGACAGGTAGTGCTGAGGAAGCAGGAAGCCTGTAGACTGACAGGCCAGGAGAGAGGGCAAAGAAGTGGCAGATGGAATGCAACTTAGGAAAGTGTGACATTGTGCATTTTGGAAGGAAGAATAGAGGCACAGATTATTTTCCAAATTGGGCAAGTCTTTGGAACATGTGAAGCACAAAGAGAATTTAAAGTCCGAGATCTGGATTCTCTTGAGGTTAATGTGCAGGTTCAGCTGACAGTTAGAAGGCAAATACAATGTAAGCATTCATTTCAAGAGGGCTAGAATATAAGAGCACAATTGTTCTGTTGAAGTTGTACACAACACCAGTCAGATTGCATTTGGAATATTGTGAACAGTTTTGTGACCCATAAATGAGGCTGGCCTTGGAGGGGATCTAGTGTAGGTTCACAAGGATGATCCCAGAGATGAAGACCTTGTCATGTGAGAAAGGGTGGAGGTCCCGGAATCTGTACCAATGGAGTTCAGAAGAATGAGGGGGAACATCACTGAAAAACTTTAAAGAATGAAGGTGAAGAAGATGTTTGCACCAATAAGAGAGACTAAGACCCAGGAGCACAGCCACAGAATGAAGAAACAACTCTTCAGAACTGAGATGAGGAGGAATTTCTTCAGCCAAAGGGTGACAAGTCTGTGGAACTCATTGCTGCAGAAGGCTGTGGAGGCCAAGTATTTGAGTATATTAAGCTAGATTCTTTATTAATAAGGGATCAAGAGTCATGGGATAAGGCAGGAGAATGGGGTTGAATAACATATTGGCCATGATTAAATGGTGAAGACTCAATGGGCTAAATGACCTAATTACCTCCTATATCTTATGATCACATAAAATATGAACAATCGCAACCATTTGTGAAACACAAGCACATTTGCTTTAAAAAAAACATATCACCTGACTTTTCTTCTACTTCACCAGATCATAGAGACATGAAAACTCAATGTCCTTTCCTGAGTGGCATTCAAATTAGTTAGAATTTATTGGACTACCGGCTATGTCAAATCTCACAAAGGATGAGTTCCACTCAACAGGGAATTTATTGGCATAACCTTTAGGAAGGAGGATTATGGACTCTCAATAGGTCAAGTGGTTAAAGCAGCCAGGTTTGTAATTTGCAGTGAGAAATAACAACATGATTAAAAAAAACATGGGAAGTACCACACAAAACAGCATCCAAAAAGCCATTGAACCAACTACAAACATAGAACATTACAGTGAGGTACAGGCAATTTGACCCTTGATGTTGCGTCAACCTGTGAAACTAATCTGAAGCCCATCTACTACACTATTCCATTCTTGTATGAACATAAAACAACTATACAGTCAAGATAAAATCGTCTGCTCCACAGTGTATGATAATATCTCCAAACAGACTGATTTTAAAACATCTAACTCAGTTAAACCTTGAAAGTGAAGGAAAATACTTCTCTTTCTCCAATCCTATCCCTGACCTATTCCAATCTCCAGTCCTGAAAACAGTCATTGAATCAGTGTGGCAGCAAGCTAATTGGCCCATTGAGAGCACATGACCCTCCAAAGAGCATTCCACCCAGAACCCATATCCTTATCCTGTCCTTGTAACCATGTGTGATGATGCTGTCACTTTAAGAGATTATTTTGTCCTTTTTTTTGAAGAGAGGTCATAAGGCTAAGATACCAAGCTGGCTACTGAAGACCACTTGAGTAAATAGTTTGGGAGGCCTTGTTTTGTTTTGTTAAATAACCTGAATGATGTTGCCAGCTCTCACAAGTTAGGACTTCTGGGTTTGGTTTTCCAATAGCATCAGAAGCTATTGGGGTCTCAACAGCGTGAGAACCTTCAGTGAATATCTCCCGGTTGCTACTCTCTCTGAATTTTCTCAATTTATTTCCCTCCTGGATGGGAGAACTGCATGTGAGAATCTGTGTCTGAATTTTCCTTTTTGCCAAGGGGTATGTTTATGGAATAGTTAATTAGTAATAGCTACTGTATCTATTATTCTGCTAAGTTATTCAAAATTCCTCTTTCTCTGGTTGTATTTTAACAACAGTGTTTAAATAAATTATGCTTTGCTTAACATTGAGTAGTTTGACCAGTTACATTGCATCTGGAACAGGTACTTCATATTTGCCTTTAAAATAAGAAAAAGTTAGGGTCCAGACTATCTTCTTCAAATAATTTGAAAGGGCTTGGTCTGGTCCAAAACACATAGCTAATCCCCCTATCCTGCACACTATGGATGATTTAGCGTGGCCAATCCAGCTAACCTGGACTGTGGGAACAAACTGGAGGAAATCCTTGCAGACACAGGGAGAATGCGTAAACTCCAGACACAGGGAGAATGTGTAAATTGAACACGTGTTCCTGGTATTGTGAAGCAGCAATGCTCACCAGTGAGCCGCCGTACTGCCCAATTACCAGTCCTCCTGGTAATTTAACTCAAAGGAACCTCAGAACATACTCTGATTCCTTGGCATTATCCAAAGCATCAATTCAGCTATGAACAAAGGTCTGCTATAAAAGAGAGTGAAATTAGTATAACTTGTAATTTTTGTTCATCTGTATTTCAATCGTTTAATTATTTGTTCGCAGGTCAAATGCACAGAGATGAGAACTCTTTATACTTAACATTTAAAATTGGCCACCGGTATTCTCCATTTTTGCGTCAGGACGACAAGCCAGATTAGATGACCCAGGCAGCTGCCAGATTCTTAAGCTAGCTGGGAGAGGTTGGGTAGTGTGTGAACAGTAAAGCACTGGGTTCAAAAGTTAATATAAAGAAGTAAACATGAAACGTTCCCCTAACCTTTAATATTCACATTCAAACTCCCATTGCCCTATCAATAATAGTTCATTCTAACTAAAGCCTTCTACTTCTCCTCTACAGTCCCTCAAATGTCTTAGGTCCATCCACCTACATCCCCATAGCTCCTCTCATCCACTATGCTGCTGCACTATCCTTCTTTACCTCTGCCCATAGCCCCTCAAACCCCTGTTCCATATTATGTCCCTCACAACACCTATGTCAAATTAATGCCAACTCATGTCAATTCATAGCTCCATCCACCACCCTTTCCCCCTATTGTGCCAACTCACCTTGCATCCACCAATACCCAGATTCACTGAAGAAAAATAAAGTTCTATTTCTTCAAGTTGCACACTGCAGACTAAAATCTACTGAGGAAAGCAATTCATCCATAAAGACATATTTTGACAGTTCTCAAAATACCTGACACTTCTTTGACAGATTTGACATTTAATGGGTTCAAAGATCCCATGCTTTAGGAATATTCTTATCCACTGCTAATAATCCCAAGGAACAGCTGACTTCACGCCCTCCTCATCTCCAAAGTTACTTTCCTACCCCAAGGGTAACTGAAACCCCAGAGTACCTGGCTGCACCCCAAAGGCATACCCCAGGACCATATCCATTGGGGTACCTTCCCATTCCAAAAATGTCCACTGCATTCAGACCTGCATTTATAGTGAGTACACTATGTTTCACGTTACACAGATACCAAACACTGCTTTAGTAAAGACAACATGTGGTTTCAATGAATAGCTCCATTAAGCTCATATGCTCAAAACCATTATTGTCCCTGTGAAAATAGGGCAGAACATGTATGGTGGCACAATTTGCAATTTGAATTATTTTGCCTGTCTGCCATTGCAGAAATTTGGGCTTTTATGTGCATGATACTGTGTGTAAGGCAATTTGCTAAAACCTCTTGAGTGCAAATATGATAATTACTGATTTTTAGTTTTGAATTGATAAAGCGTGATACTTGATGTTCTATAACTCAGGACAAACAACACTGATGATCAGAAAATATACAAGCCCCACACACTAAGAGACATCGATTATGAACAATAATACAAAAATTCTCCTTGTCAACAAAAATCAAAAGTTTGATTCTTCAGCACAAACTCCCTTAAAAAAGTGAAATTAACTTGCTGCTAACACATACACATTTGTGAAGTAGAATTCTAATGTGTGTCTAAAGCTTCTACCTATGCTCTCCAGACCTCTTACACTCCTCTCTTCTCAGGTTATTTTTCTTATTTAATTGCCTCTTTTGCAAAGGAACTCAGCGAAATAAATGGAGGAATGCAACCTGAATAGATCCCAAGATCTGAATGTTATTTGCAAGAGGACAGTGTAAAAGGAACAGAATATCATCAGCTCAAAGAAATAGAGGTCTCAATAATCTGTCAGCTCTCAATCCCAAATTCAGAACTGGCTTCCACTGCTCTTCTTTCAGAATGATTTTCTTTCTCTGTGTTGGTTCTGTCTCAGATTATACAGCAGAAACATGGATTGATGTCAGCATTTGGGTGACTCTAGTGTACTGTCAAACTATTAGAAGTTGCCAAGCTCCTTCGGCACCTTTCAGACTTCTATTTTATTTATACTATGTAAATAAAATCAATTGTTAACTTCAGTATTGGCTGCTGGTGTTGATTTAAAATCAAATAGAGTTCAGCAATGCATGTCAATAAATCAATATTGAGGGAGGTGGCCAATACAGTCTAATTTGTCGTAAACTAGAATTATATTATACAAAATGATTTTGTACAACTCTCAGATGTGTGTAATATTTCTGCAAAATTACAAACCTGTTAGTTTAGGATTAACATTTTATTGACCTTGTTATGCATTCTGATTTTTCAGGGCTTACTATGCTCAATAAATGCAACATCAAAAAAGAACTCTGGAGAATACATTCAGGCTGAAAGCAGCAACACTTCTTCCCCCATAATCATACCTGTTACAATAGTAAAATTCTGGGCACTCACATGTCTCTGAAATTATTTATGTTATTCACTCTGAGTTTCTGCCACTTATAAACTTGTTAATGGAAACTGATACTCATAATTACAACATGCATCAACTAAAGTAAGGAGCGAGGCCTCACAGCTCCAGGGACACAGGCTCGATTCCAGCCTTGGGTGACTGTCAGTCTGGAGTTTCTGGATCAGTGGTGCTGGAAGAGCACAGCAATTCAGGCAGCATCCGAGGACAGGCAAAATCGACGTTTCGGGCAAAAGCCCTTCATCAGGAATAAAGGCAGAGAGCCTGAAGCGTGGAGAGATAAGCTAGAGGAGGGTGGGGGTGGGGAGAGAGTGGCATAGAGTACAATAGATCAGTGGGGAAGGAGATGAAGGTGATAGGTCAGGGAGGAGAGGGTGGAGTGGATAGGTGGAAAAGGAGCTGGGCAGGTCGGACAAGTCCGGACAGGTCAGGGGATCGAGTTTCTGGAGGTTAGAAGCTAGGATGAGGTGGGGGAAGGGGAAATGAGGAAACTGTTGAAATCCACATTGATGCCCTAGGGTTGAAGTTTTCCGAGGCGGAAGATGAGGCGTTCTTCCTCCAGGCGTCTGGTGGTGAGGGAGCGGCGGTGGAGGAGGCCCAGCACCTCCATATCCTCGGCAGAGTGGGAGGGGGAGTTGAAATGTTGAGCCACTGGGCGATGTGGTTGATTGGTGCGGGTGTCTCGGAGATGTTCCCTAAAGCGCTGTGCTAGGAGGCGTCCAGTCTCCCCAATGTAGAGGAGACCGCATCAGGAGCAACGGATACAATAGATGATATTAGTGGATGTGCAGGTAAAACTTTGATGGATGTGGAAAGCTCCTTTGGGGCCTTGGATAGAGGTGAGGGAGGAGGTGTGGGCGCAGGTTTTACAGTTCCTGCGGTGGCAGGGGAAAGTGCCAGGATGGGAGGGTGGGTCGTAGGGGGGCGTGGACCTGACCAGGTAGTCACGGAGGGAACGGTCTTTGCGGAAGGCGGAGAGGGGTGGGGAGGTAAATATATCCCTGGTGGTGGGGTCTGTTTGGAGGTGGCGGAAATGTCGGCGGATGATTTGGTTTATGCGAAGGTTGGTAGAGTGGAAGGTGAGCACCAGGGGCGTTCTGTCCTTGTTGCGGTTGGAGGGGTTGGGTCTGAGGGCGGAGGTGCGGGATGTGGATGAGATGCGTTGGAGGGCATCTTTAACCACGTGGGAAGGGAAATTGCGGTCTCTAATGAAGGAGGCCATCTGTGTTCTATGGTGGAACCGCTCCTCCTGGGAGCAGATACGGCGGAGGCGGAGGAATTGGGAATACGGGATGGCATTTTTGCAAGAGGTAGGGTGGGAAGAGGTGTAATCCAGGTAGCTGTGGGAGTCGGTGGGTTTGTAGAAGATGTCAGTGTCAAGTCGGCCGTCACTGATGGAGCTGGAGAGGTCCAGGAAGGGGAGGGAGGTGTCAGAGATGGTCCAGGTAAATTTAAGGTCAGGTTGGAATGTGTTGGTGAAGTTGATGAATTGCTCAACCTCCTCGCGGGAGCACGAGGTGGCGCCAATGCAGTCATCAATGTAGCGGAGGAAGAGGTGGGGAGTGGTGCCGGTGTAATTACGGAAGATCAACTGCTCTACGTAGCCAACAAAGAGACAGGCATAGCTGGGGCCCATACGTGTGCCCATGGCTACCCCTTTGGTCTGGAGGAAGTGGGAGGATTCAAAGGAGAAATTGTTAAGGGTGAGGACCAGTTCGGCCAAACGAATGAGAGTGTCGGTGGAGGGGTACTGTTGGGAACGTCTGGAGAGGAAAAAACGGAGGGCTTGGAGGCCCTGGTCATGGCGGATGGAGGTGTAGAGGGATTGGATATCCATGGTGAAGATGAGGTGTTGGGGGCCAGGGAAACGGAAGTCTTGGAGGAGGTGGAGGGCGTGGGTGGTGTCTCGAATGTATGTGGGGAGTTCCTGGACTAGGGGGGATAGGACAGTGTCGAGGTAGGTAGAGATGAGTTCAGTGGGGCAGGAGCATGCTGAGACAATGGGTCGGCCAGGGTGGTCAGGCTTGTGGATCTTGGGAAGGAGGTAGAACCGGGCAGTGCGGGGTTCCCGGACTATGAGGTTGGAAGCTGTGGGTGGGAGATCTCCTGAGGTGATGAGGTTCTGTATGGTCTGGGAGATGATGGTTTGGTGATGGGGGGTGGGGTCATGGTCAAGGGGGCGGTAGGAAGAGGTGTCCTCGAGTTGGCGTTTGGCTTCAGCGATGTAGAGGTCAGTGCGCCAGACTACCACTGCGCCCCCTTTGTCCGCTGGCTTGATGGTGAGGTCAGGATTGGAGCAGAGGGATTGGAGGGCTGCGCGTTGTGAGGGTGAGAGGTTGGAGTGGGGGAGGGGGGTCGACAGGTTGAGTCTGGAGTTTGCATACCCTCCCCTCATCAGGGTGCTCCAGTTTCCTCCCACAGCCTAAAGATGTGCAGGTTAGGTAGATTGACCAAGCTAAATTTCCCAAAGTGTGCAGGGATGTGCAAGCTAGGTAAATTAGCCAATTGGAAATGCAGGGTTACAGGGATAGGGTGGCAGGGGTGTTTGGGAAGGATGCCTTTCAGAGGGTCAATGTAGACTCGATAGGCCACATGGCCTGCTTTCACACTGTCGGGATTCTAATCATTCAATGAGGAGTGCTGCATTTAAAGAGTGTTGGTGCTGTAATAGTGGGGGTAGAACATCTTGGTGCTTCAGACATCAGAAGTCCGGGACAGGCTTGATGGATCAGGAGGTATTTTGTTGCCACTCAAATTATTTATTGTATTGGTTACATTGATGCAAAAAAAATTCGAAAGTATATCACTTTTAAATTATTAGAATTTGAGAAGACCACCTACAACAAATCAGATTGCAGTCTAAAACTCTCAGCTTCAGGAGGCCATCTCATGCCTGTTTGAGCTTTCAAGGTGTGCAATTTAATTCAAGCCTTGAAGTTGCATCAGGGCAATAGAAACCAATGCAATGATTTTGCGGTATTCTAATGGTTATATTCCTGATTAAGTGGTCAGCTCATCCATCTTGAAAGGTGCTGTGTGTGACAAAACTGTGACTTTAACAGGTGTATTTAATCCTTTTGGTTTTATAAAGAAAGGTTGAGACAGAGGTGGCTGAAAGCCAATATAAAGAAATCAGAGGTCTTTGGGCTTTTTAAAAACAGTTGAAACAAGAGAAGCAACTTGAATGGATGGGGTCAAGCTCCCACAGAACCAGGAGTTTTGGTTTTAGCTTACTACAGTTGTTGAGGTTGATGTGGAAGTTCTTATTCCCTTCTGTTACAGCTGAAAGCTGGGGATCTCTTCTTGCTAGAATTACTATTTTATTGAATTTGCCATTGCCAAAGGTATGATTATGGGATGTTACTATATTAAAGCAGTTAATTATTACAAGTTACTGTATACATTATTTTGTTAAATATTTTGATAGTGTTACAGTTAAGCCAATTCTTTTCTTTGAATTTTGTCTATATTTTAATTGTAGTGTAATAAATAAAGTGTGCTTTGCTTAAATTGGAATAGTTTAACCAATTGAATTACACCTGGAACACAAAACCTTACACTTCCCTTTAAAATAAGAAAAGGTTTGGGTCTGGATACCTCTTGAGTATATTTCGAGGGGGCTTGATCTGGTCCATAACACTGACTTTATGATTTGGAGACGCCACTGTCGGACTGGGGTGTACAAAGTTAAAAATCACATTATGTCAGGTTATAGTCCATCAGGTTTATTTGGAAGCACTAGCTTTCGGAGCGCTACTCCTTCATCAGGTGGTTGGACCGAAAGCTAGTGCTTCCAAATAAACCTGTTGGACTATAACCCACTGTTACGTGATTTTTAACTGTGACTTTGGAAATTCTTGCTTCAGTAGGCTTTGTTCAGATATCATTCCAACATTAACGAGCTTCTTAGCAAATTCATGCCTTCTTATTTACCCACACAGATTAAAGTTTTACATCAATAGGATACAAGACATAAGCTATCAGACTTTGAACTCACAATCTATTGCCTCTGCTTAACACTGAAATGAAGAGAAAACCAATTTTATCACCAATGCATATCAAAGTAAAGCCTTTGCACGTTAGTTCAATTTTGTTGAGAATAAACGATCATGATTATTTTTAAGGGACTACCATACTCAGAACAAGTTTATTTCATTTAAGTTTTTACTGCCAGTGTCTGTTCCTGTTATCCAGTACAATAATTAAATAGCAATCCTTCACTCCCAATTCATTCTACAGAGTTAAAACCGAAGACAGTGCAGAGATGAATTTTTCAGCTTGCATGTGAGATAGATGGTGTAAAGTAATTGGAATTGGCCACCAATTTTCATTTAAAGTAGGAGCTTCTTTTTGTTTATATTTAAACTTTTACAAAAGATCTTAGGTCCATGTTCATTTTTATCTTCCTCTTGAACATGTAAGAAAACACACAATATTGACCCCAAATTATTGAGCAGCGCAAATGGATACTTGTGCTGATTTCCATCATGCAATTAGATGAATGCTGATCTACAGAGAAAGAATGATTTTCTCAGCTGAAATGAATTATGTGTCACCTGAATGTGAGTTTTTTTAAATGTTAAGGAGGACTTTAGTGGGTTGATTAATGAATGATTTCTTCTGACTGAAGACACAATGACAGGTGATCACTAAATTAAAACTGTCATCAAGAGAATGACGAGAGAAGCTATCATAGAATCTAAAAGCAGAGAAGACAGGCATATATTCTTTGTGCCCATGTCTGACTTATGAAAAGCATTGTATGGAATAGTCCTGTTTAGATAAAACCAGTGATTTTCAATGATCAAACACTGTTATCTTATTGATTTATTCAAGGTCCCTATTTGCAGGAACATACATATATACTTCTTAAATCTCATCAACCTATCTGCTACCTTCAAAGTTTCTGAAATTCTACCGTCATGATGTGAAATAAGGACTGCAGGTTTTTAAATTTCATTGTTGCATTCAATAACTCGGGGTGCATGGACTGGAATAGTTTTGAAAAACATTGACATCACCTGAGCCGCGGGTTGCCCAAGTTTCATAAAACCAGCGTGGATTAGATGAGAAATAGCCTGAGCTGGAATTAACATGATTGCCTGTTTGTTCTTCATTCTCACTGGTGTAATTCCTTAGGTGTTTGGATAGTCTTTACTGTACTGAAAAATCTACACAAGTCATGTGTGTAGATCTACACAAGTCATATATAAATGTTGCTGGATTCCTGCCATCTTTGCACCTACTGTAGTGATTGGAACAAAGTCAGTCAGGTGGACCTCAATATGAGTTCCCTGATAAGATCACTTTAACAGCCTCAATCAGAGAGCCTTGGCTGACAGATACAAACAGGAGTGTCAGGGATTCTATTCAATGCAGGAGCCAGCTCTGAGCTAGCTGCATCATGTCATGTACTATGCACGTGGAAATAAAGGTGGCAGGATAATGAACATCTTTGGAGTTATTTCAACCACCATCTGGTCAGGTAAAGTTATGATATTGCACCAGTGGCCTTCTACTTTATTCCTTCCTGCAACGTTCCACTCCATATCCAAGAAACCTCCTGCTGTAGTGGAGCTTATCTACAGGAAGATCAGAAGAACTGCATCACCTCGAGTCCAGAAGCACCATTCAATCTCTTTCATTGAATTGCTTGTGAGCATGAACAATCAGAGAGATGCCCTCTAAATTACCATTAATGCATCTACCGAGATATAATGGGCCTTGGGCTAAACATCCACAAGATGAAGTGCCCCTTCACTCCTCTGCTCCTGTCACACAACAATCTCCCCCACTGCCCCCCACATACAAGATACACAGTGAACCACTGGACAACACAAATTAATTTTCGTAACCTGGAAGCTTCCTTTCAGTGATGATGGACATCAGCCATGAAAGTTTATCATTGCCTCCAGTGTACTAGTGCAGCCTTTAGCCATCTGTGGAACAGAATATTGATCACAAACCTGGCACCAAATTCAAAATCTACAGAGCATTAGTGTTACATTGTACAGAAAAATGTCTCAGTCTCTGGAGAAATGTCGTCAATGATGGTCTTTGCGACACCCTGCAAATTCAATGGCAGGATAGGTGCTCCATTATCAATATCCTCTCTCAAGCCAACCAGTGTCAAAATACTGGTTATTGCCAACCAGCTGTGTGTGCAGACCAAATCATCCAACACAAAACTTCTGAAACAAGCTCTCTACTCCAAGCTCCACCATAGCCAGCATTAAGACAGCAGAGAAAATACTTCAACTATGTCATCCAAATGTCCATGAGAAAATACTGTACCTCCATTGAGTCACTGGCATCTGTTGCTGAAGAACACCCAAACTGAAGAACCATCCATTAAGGCAGCAACCATCTTTAGCATTACCAGCAGACTCAATTGGAGGCCTCACAGAGCAGAAGAAACAAGAAACTTGAGCATCCCACCCACCTGCCTCTTCAAACACCATCTGCCCACCTTTGGTAGACTGTGCAGATCCCGCATCAAATTATTTAGTCACCTCAGGACCCTTAACTCCAGAGTGGGAAAAAGTCATTCTCAATCTTGAAGGACTGCCTAAGGTGGAGAAGAATAATTTGCACCATCATGAAAGTCTTCATGTTGGAGATGAAAATGTAACTTACAATTATTAAGCTTGAAAAGTGGAAATAAAAATCTTCAGAAGGCAAAATATACAGTTGCAGTTCAAGGAGATTTTTGGAACAAAAAACATTGAGATGAAACTAGAGATGCAGTATGAAATGCAAGCTGTCTCTCTATCTGTCTGTCTCTCAAGAAATATGCACTCAATGACAATATTGACCAAAAAGATACATCATAACCCCGAAAACTTAAAGGATGACAGCAATATTTGCTATTGCTGATGGTCCAAGGCACTAACTGACAAAGGTATCTCAATACTAAAATCGTATGCCTCAAGGATAGTCTGGGGATTCTAAACTGTATATTCCTTTGCATTTTTTTATATATGACAATATCCACAATTAATTTCGTATGTGTGTTAAGGCCCACATGCTTTCACAGAAGATGTAGTCTTGATCGAATTGTTATTGTATTTCCAGGATAGCAAAAAAAAACTGCTCTTTCTTTCACTCGACAACCTTGTAATTGTTTCCTTATTGTTCCCAGTGAAAGCAGTTAACGACATTAAAATTGGGCAAATGTACTTAAACATTTGTTATGATCAATGGGGAGATTGAACAGAAGAGAACTGATTCACCCCTCAATAGATCTTAACAACTTGTAAAATTCCTCTGTTTGTAAACATCTCTTGCCAAAATTTATGTCAAATAGGTGCAAAGCAATACATGCTGGGAGGAATTATCATTTATATTAAGTTGCATTTGCCATAAATATGCCTATTCCAACAAGGTATGTCCTCCCAAAGCCCGTTAGTATTTTGCTCAGTAATTGTGATTTTATCAACATTTTCAATGCTATCAGCTTTAAAATAGTGAGTTCCTTGTAACCAAGTCCAGGCCAGCTATATGAAACCAGGAAGGCAGTGGGTCTAATAAAACCCAAAAGTTATCACTGTATAATTTTCTCTAATCAGCAAAATATCCATCCACGACAGCTCTGGGCTTTCTATGCTTTTGCCAGTTCCAGAGTGTAAGTTGCAAATGTTGCTTTAAAAACAGATGTCCATTTTCTGAAGAAAAATCTGTGATACAGTGGTTTTGCAGCAGCTTTCGCAAAGTCTATAAGTGCATCTGCTACGCTCCTCTCTATGTTAGAGTCAAAACGTGTGGCACTGGAAAAACACGGCAGGTCAGGCAGCATTCGAGGAGGAGGGGAGTCGATGTTTCGGGCATAAGCCCTTCATCAGACATGTGGAGGGGGAAGTGGGCTGAGAGACAAATAGAGGTGTGGAGTTGAGGCGAAGGGGAAGGTAGCTGGGAAGGCAATAGGTGTATGCAGGTGGGGGATAACAGTGATAAATCGGTGGGGAGGGTAGAGCGGATAGGTGGGAAGGAAGATGGACAGATAGGTCAAGAGGGTGGTGCCGATTTGGAGGGTTGGATCTGGGATGAGGTGGGAGAAGGGGAGATTTGGAAACTGGTGAAGTGAATGTTGATGCCAATGTGGTAGAAGAGTCCAAAAGGCAGAAGCTGAGGCATTCTTCCTCCAGTTGTCGGTAGCTTGGATTTGGCAGTGGAGGAGGCCCAGTACTTACATGTTCTTGGGGTAGTGGCAGGGGCAGCTGAAGTGGTCGGCCACAAGCTGTGGGGTTATTTGGTGCATGTGTCCCAGTGATGTTCCCTGTTATGTTCCGTGAGTTGGCGTCCTGTCTCCTCGATGTAGAGGAATGGACACAGTGAATATGCAGGAAAATTTCTGCCGGTTGTGCAAAGATCCTTTGGGACTTGGACTCCCTCGTTAGGTCCATGCCCCCCAACAACCCACCCTCCACACCCCTTTTCTTGCAGCAGCAGGAAGTGCAAAATTTGCACCCAAACCTCCCCCCTCTCCTTCATCCAAGGCCCCAAGGGATCTTTACACATCCAGCAGAGGTTTTCCACCCACCTCATCTACTGTGTCCATTGCTTTCAATGTAGTCTCCTCAACATTGGGGAGACAGGACACCAACTCTCGGAGCATTTCAGGGAACATTTCTGGAACACAAGCACCAAGCAACCCCATCATCCTGTGGCTGACCATTTCAACTCCATCAAGGGCCTCCTCCACTGTCTAATCCAAGTCAATCACAATTGGATGCATCAGGTCCACAGAGTTTGGATCTGATCCATTAGTTGTTGGACCAATTAGTGGGAAAATGAGGTTGAGAAACCTATCAGCCATGATTTAATGATGGAGCAGACTCGATGGGCCAAATGGCCTAATTTCTGCTCCTATGTCCCAGATGGCCTCTTATTTCAAGGACCACAATTTCTCCTCCACGTGATTAACAGTGCCGTCCGGCGCAACGTCGCCACTTCTTCCACCACCATCTTTGAACCCCACCCATCATCCCCACCTTCCACCTCACTAATCACCAAATACAATGCATTATCCTCTGCCATTTCCACCACCTATAATCAGACCCCACCACCAAAGATATATTTTCCTCACTACCCCTATCTACATTCCACAAATACCATTCCCTCCGCGACTTCCTTGTTTGATCCACGACCCTCCCCCCCTTCCCCCACCAACCCACCCTCCACACCCAGCATCCTCCTTTGCTGCCACAGGAGGGGTAAAACCTGCACCCATACCTCCCCCCTCACCTCCATCCAAAGCCCCAAAGGATCATTTCACAGCTGGCAGAGATTTTCCTGCACATCCACCTCATCTACTGTGTCCGTCCGTTGCTCTCGATGTGGTCTCCTCTACATCGGGGCAACAGGGCACCAACTCACAGAGTATTTCAGGGAACACCTCTGGGACACATGCACCAAACACCACTACCACCCTGTGGCTGACCATGTCAACTCCCTGCCCACTCCCCAAGGATATCCAAGTCCTGGGCCTCCTCCACTCCCAAATTAAAGCCATCCAACAACTGGAGGAAGAACGCCTCATCTTTCGCCTTAGGACCCTTCAACCACACGGCATCAACATTGACTTCACTAGTTTCTAAATCACCCCCTTCGTCACCTCATTTCAGATTCAACCTTCCAACTTGGCACTGCCCTCTTCAACTGTCCTATCTGCCCATCTTCCTTCCCACATATCCGCTCCACCCTCCCCAACATCACTATTAGCCCCCACCTGCAATCACCTATCACTGTCGCAGCTGCCTTCCCTCCTAGCTCTGCTCCATATTTATCTCTCAACCCCTTTCTCCCTCCATATTCCTGATGAAGGGCATTTGCCTAAAACATCGACTCACCTGCTCCTCAGATCTGCCTGACCTGCTGTGTTTTTCCAGTGCCATACTTTTAGACTCTGACTTGACGGCATCCGTAGTTCTCACTTTCTCCCTGCTCTCGATGTTAGCCAAACATGATTTTCCCTTAACCAACTCATGCTGGCTGTCTTTAATTGACTCACGGAATCTCACATGTAAATTAACCTGTGAATGTAAAGTTTATTCCTCTCCCCTTTGTCAAACAGGAATGTAATATTTGAACTTGTCCATTCCACAGGCCCACTCCAATGTCATTGTTTTAAATGGATTAATGCTTCTTTTTACTCTCCAACTTTTCAAGATCTTGGCACTCCAATTCTCACCTGCTATGCCACACAGTATTAATCCCTGAATGCCTGAGCCCAAAGATATGTGTTCCCCTAATTAATCATTTTGTCCTCTCCTCCTCGGTTAAAATACTTGTTTTAAAATGATTAGTCGTCTATGTTATTATGGAATAACTTTAAACAAAGTTTGACAACAGTCCTTTGAAGCACTTTGAGTGTTTTACTCGACTCAAGATGCTCTTTAAATGAAAGTTGTTGTTGGACCGTCTCCACCTTCAAAGTCCACACTGTTCATTTATTGATTTCTTGGCCACTGTTTTTAGCTCACCTGTGCTTCTTTCTTTCTTAAACCACTGAAATTGATCTTCATTTTCTTTGTTGTTTTCTGTAATTACTTCATCGCTAATTATATCACAATCAATATGACCCAGATGTTTGCCCAATTCATCATACTCCACCTGTCTTACTAAATTCCCGAGAACAAAATCCAATATTACTTTATTCCATACTGAAGAAGAAACATAGCAAAAAGTCAGAAACGTTCAATAAAAGAGTAGCACTGCCAATCCATAAGGTCATGGATAAATATCAACCTCAACTGCAATTTATAGCTTTCTTGGAGATCACTCCTCATTCTTCCATTCTCCAGTGAATATAGCCCCACCGATTCAATCTCTTTTTATATGTCAAGAACAAGAAAGGCAGCAGATGTAGTCTATAGGGACTTCAGTAAGGCCTTTTACAAGGTTCCATATGGTAGGCTGCTCTGGAAGGTTAGATTGCATGGCATCCAGGGCGAGCTGGCAAATTGGATACACAATTGATGTAGGAATCAGAGGGCAAGGATGCTTGTCAGCTGGAGGCCTGTGACTAGTGGAATGCCTCAGGGGTTGGGGCTGAGCCCATTACTGTTTGTTATCTGTATCAATGATTTGGATGATAATGTACAAGGCATGATTAGTAAGTTTGAGAAAGTGAGGTCTGCAGATGCTGGAGATCAGAGTCGAAAGTATGGTGCTGGAAAAGCACAGCTGGTCAAGCAGCATCCGAGGAGCAGGAGAATCGATGTTTTGGGCATAAGCTCTTCATCAAAATCAGCAATGATTAGTAAGTTTGTTGATGACACTAAAATAGTCGGTAGCATGGACAGTGAGAAAAGTTATCAGAAATTGAAGCAGGACCTTGATCAGCTATGGAAGTGGGCTGAGAAATGGATAGTGGAATTTAATATAGAAAAGTGTGAGGTCTGCATTTTGGAAAGTCAAATCAAGGTAGTATGTTGGTGAGGCTGCAATTGAAGTATTGCGTTTGGTTTTAGTCACCTTGTTATAGGAAGGATGTCATTAAACTGGAAAAAGTGCAGAAGAAATTTACAAGGATGTTGCCTGGACACAATGGTCTGAGTTATAGGGAGAGGTTGGACAAGCTCAGACTTTTGCCTTTCGAGTGTAAGAGACTGAGAGGAGATCTTATACAAGCGTATATAGTGAATATAGCGGCATTGATAAGGTGAATGCACTCAATCTTTTTCCCAGGGGTGGGGAATTGAGGACAAGAGGGCATCAGTTTAAGGTTAGAGGGGAAAGAATAAAAGGGAACCTGAGGGGCAGGTTTCTTTTTACACAAAAGGTGGTACGCATTTGAAACGTTTTAGTAACATTTAAAAGGCATTTGGACAAATACATGGATAGGAAAGCTTTAGAAGGATATGGACCAAGTGCAGGGAAATAGGGTTAGTGTGAATGGGCAGTTTGGTCAGCATGGACCAGTTTGGACCAAAGGGCCTGTCTCCATGACGTAGCACTCCATAATATTATGACTATGACTCTATGACAAGCTGTTCATGAGGCAAAAGGAAGAGGGGAAGTTTGGCTCTCAGCCGGAAACATCATCTGCCAGAATCTCTGTCATTTTTGTTAACTTCATGTGCACAGTGCACACATTGTTGTGAAGAAACTGCCCCAGAACTTTGCCACATCTTGCAAATAAAGCTGCAACCTTAGAACAAGGACAGCTCTACCAATAGCTGTGAAGGCAACCAAGGCCTAGAATTTCTTTGCATAAGGATTCTACAAGTTTGGAGCAGCTGACCCAGCATCATCTCCCAGCTCAAAGCACACTGTTACATGAGAGATGTAACCAAACACTTTTCATGCCAGAACTGATATGTTGATACAATTCTCTCCAAACAGAATGAAGCACACTGAGTATTCAGCAAGAAAATTGACTCAACACCTTTGTACTGAGCATCTGCAGTCCTCACTTTCTCCTACTTCCCTTTAGTGGCAGCCATGAAGTTAGCTTTGCCTGACCAAGTAGTTCCATACATTGTTACTCCAGTGACTATAAAACAGTGAAAAGGTGCTGGAATTGCAATTGGGAAGACTGCAGATGGCCTTTCAGAATGCCCTTGAGCAACTCTATGCTTGAAAGGCACATAAACAGCATCACCTAGGACTTGGTTGTTGACAGGCCATAAAAGGGACACTGCCTGAGAAACAGAGGCGAAGACATGAATGTTGTCCTGAATGACCACACATGCTTGGAGCTCAAGTAATCACTGACATTCTCCTCAGGACAGCCCCTCAGCAATCGCAGAATCCACAAATCATGGCTTACTGGAGATCTTGAAAGCCCCTCTGAGCATCAGTATCCACAGCCATGATCAGAGCAGTTGGAATGCTGCCAAGGTATTTTGGCATGACAACAAGTTAAGATTTTAGAACATCAGTCCTGAGTTTCTACTGTGCATTCAGATATTGGCTGTCTGCCACTTCTCCAAAGTGGAAGCTAAGACATTGACCAAAAGATGCTGCTTTGTAGTTAGTTCCACAAGTGTTCTCATATTCCAAAGGAAAGGTTCTAAGCTCTGTCTGAAGCTCTAATCCAGTTTGAAGCTGGACACCCAAGGTGATCCTTGACATTGACAACAGACTGTCTAGCTGGTGACCTGCCAATCAACCAGATATTTCAGTGTGCATATCTATCAATATCAGCTGACATAGTGTTTAATTTTAAAAAACTCCTCACTTGATCCTTTTGCTGCAGAATTCATGTGCAACCTCACTCTCTGGAGATGCTAGAGGATAAATTTGGTTACAACATCTCACTATCCTCTATGGTTTTAATCCTATTGCCATCCACAGCCTAAGCTGTAGATGCTCTAATGGTGGCGTGTAAGATTAACTGCTGATCAGTTGCTGCTGCGTCCAATAATGGGAGAGAGAAGGAACTGCATCAGTGAGTGTGGTGCAATGTGCATGTGAGGTATACGTGTTACAGTTGAATGACTGTCAATTTGCATAAGCTGGGAGCTATCCATGTGAGGCTTGGATGTGAGGTAGGTAGCAATGCTAAATTTGAAAAGGTGAAATATGGCTATGAATATTCTGTCTAAAACACACACGACAGATATTATTGATAATTAAAAACTTTGTGTGGTGAATAAGGCAGCATGTGAGGCTAATGGACTATTTATGACTTAAGAAGATAACCTTGGTAACTCCTGGGAAGCCAGTGTGCTTTTCATGACACTGTGGCAAGGTCATCAAAACTGGATGACTGTTATTGATTCTAGTAGTAATTGCACCACCTGGAAGAAGCTGCTTTTAAATCTGTGCGTATATGTTTTCAAGATTTTATATCTTCTACCTGCAGAAGAGGGTGGAAGAGGGTATAACCAGGATGAGAGGGGTCTTTGCTTATGTTGGTTGCTTTTCCGAGGCAACAGGTAGACAGAGTCAACGGAAAGAAGGCTGGTTTTCGTGATGGACTGGTCTGTGTTCACACCTCTCTGTAATTTCTTGCAGTCTTGGGTAATATTTACTCCTCGGAACTTGAAGCTCTCGACCATCTCCCCCTCAGCACCATTGATACAGACAGGTCTGTGTCCTTTATTCCACTTACTGAAGTAAATGACCAGCTCCTTCATGTAGTTGCCATTGAGACAGAGATTGTTGTCTTTACATCATGCCATTAAACTGTCTACTCTTTACTTTGTTTTATCGCTGTTTGAGATCTCACCTACTATAGTGGTGTCATCAACAAAATTGTAAATAGAGTTAGAGCTGAATTTGGCTACGCATTCGTGACTATATAAAGGAGTATAGTAAGGGGCTGGGTACACAGCATTGTGGGCACCGGTGTTGAGAACTATTGTAGAGGTGGTACTATCCCCTACCCTTACCAATACCAGTCCTCTTTCTGCTCAAAGACTCTTTAACCAATTCCAGCACTTGCTGCAGCCTAAAGTACATCTTCCCTTTAAGACAGACAAACTGTCTCCAAGTACTGCAAGTTAGCTAGACACAGATCTCACTTTGCATTAATTTGGGGATTTCCTGCTGATCATGCAACTACTCAGGAATACATTTAGGCTTGGGCTGCATATTATTATCATTTAAAGCAGCAGGTAGCACACTGTTTGTGTGTTGCCTACATGGACTCAGGCAGCTTAAGTATGTGGCATAACTCAGCCATTTGATTTTTTAAAAAAATGTTGCCTCTTCATGTCAATACTATGTTTATCTTTATCCATGTAACAATACTGTTCCAAGTGGTTGCAATCTTTCGGTTTAAATTTTATCATATCCCCTCATATGTACCCACGCCATTCCATTTTAGAACTATCTTGCTAGTTATTTGATTCATCAATAGCCTGATCATAGCGCAGGTTACATTGAGCCATTCCAATGGAGTAACTCCAATCTTTCCCCAACACTGGTTAGTGTGCCCCATGAATTGAAACTGTCTCCCATATTACTCTGAGCAACACATTCAAGTTGCAGATCTATTTAACACTGTGCCAAGTTAAGCATGGATCATTTTGTACTCTGGTAACTATTACTTTTGATATCTGGCATGTTATTCGGACCCTAACTACTTACACCCTTTCAGCAAAACCTCATTGTTAAAGCAACTTGTGTTATTGTTGCCTATGTAACCGATGACAAAAGGATTCCCACTCCAAGTTCCTCTTCAGCTGCAAAAAGACGTTCTTAACACTTGAGCAGGTACCTAGTTTTGGAAGTGGGGAATGGTGCAGTGCATATTAACACTGCTCTCCTGGACATGCTTCCACCTGAAATTACAGACTGTGTTCCTACGGCATAAATCAAGACTCAATTTGAATGATTAAACAAGAGCACACTTCTTTATTGACACATTGTGCTTGCTGGCTCCAAACAACTGTTCAATATTGGAAAACAACAGAAGGACTGTGAGAACAGAGTGGGTGAGTCATTCGTTCTCATTTCTGAAATGGCTCACCCCTCCACAATCACTATTCTGGTTTTGCCAGGTGGAGAGTTAAATCCTTGTACTTTAAGGGATTTTATAGTATGACTATCTGTCATTAATTTCAATGGGAATTACTTACTTGTGCAACTTTCTAACAAGTTCTCCAGTCCCATGAGACAATTAAGCAGTAACTAGTATTAACCCATATGTTCAGAATTCAAGTGCAGCTTGATAGTAATACGTGTAGCAACCCTCAAGTGCACTTCGTAAATTATGTCTTTATATGTCTAATTCATACGTCTGCCAGCAGTGTTGGTATTTATTCTACCTATGGGAGCCATTTATTGATTCAAATAACCTGAGAGCCCAATGCTCATTGTTTAATTGAAGTAGTAGTCTTTGCAGTCGTGCAGGCCAAATTGTAACCCATGGGTCACCTGCTGTTTTAAAATTATCAATATGTTAATGTAATTTCACAATGCAGTTGCTTAAATGTTTGCTTTGATATATAAATTACATTGCTGCTATCGATCTTAAACCAACATGATTGATAACTATTTTTGAAAATATAAACATTAATCTTGCATTGAGTGAGTTGCAGCACTTAGTGCTGCTGCAGGATCAACACACTTCAACATTTAATTTAGATTTGAGCCTTGACTCAATGGTCTAACACTTCACTCAAAGTGGAAATTGTGGGTTCAAACCCCAGTTTAGGACTTGTCAACACATTTTTAGTTGACACAGAATCACAGAATTGTTAAAGGGCAGGATGAAGACATTCAGCACAATGCTTCTACACCGGCTCCATTTTAACTTGGTGCTAAATTCTCATCTTTTGCCCATAATGCTGCATATTGGTTATTTAAATAGAAACAATGTCCTATTGGGCCTGTCTCCTAACACCTCTATGTGTTGTATTCCAAACCTGGACCAATTACTACTTCATTACTAATGAAGTAGTAAATCAAATGTATATTTGTCTATTCCTACAGATACAAAACATCCCGTTGCTATATTACACTAATATTTTTTAACTCCTGGACGCACAATATTTAACACACAATTAACATGAAAGAGCACAAAAAAGCTTGTCATCCATCGTTGTATACAAAATGAATACCACGTTTTCCTACATGACAGCAGTGGCAACACTTCAGAATTAGTTAATGAGGTATGATGTGCTTTGCAAAACCATATACCAAGAATGCTGCTCTCTAAACACAAATCCTTTCTTTATCTCAGAAACTTGCCGTACAAGAGGAGGGGACACATCTTCAACTTGAAAGGAAACTCCAAGAGGCTCATCACTTCAATCATTTCTATAACTCTGCTATTTCAGTGTAATAATCACAATAATATCATAAATACAAGTCAACACAATTTTTATAAGCACTATACTTCCTCCTTGCTCTTTTATTTGCATTGCTAGTTTTAAAATTTTGAATTATCTAACAGTTTTAGTACAAATGACTAAAGTTTCAGGAATTGACATTATTTACATGCCTATAATCTGTTTTGGCACCTTCCCTTAGCTAAGTACTTCTATCAAGACATTTGCCATAGGCATGCCTTCACTATAATGCAATAAATCCAAAAGTGACTTATTTGTGACCTGAACTCATTCAAAAATAACAACTGGAAACATTATAAGCTAAGTAGTTAATGTTTGATTAATGTCTCTATCATAATAGTTGTCGGATGAAAGTCATTAAAGCATCATTAAAGCATGTCAATTATTGACATTTTGAGTATCTCTGGTCTCAGCTTTCCATACATAATCCACAGAATTACATTCAACTTAAGCATTTGAGTTTAGATCATTAAAAAGCAACATTTTTCTTTGCAGGGTTACTTTCACAACATTTATTTTCGGTTGCAGATTGTCAAAAGTCAAACTTGCAAATATTTTTTTAATTTAATCATAACAGGCTACTCACCATTTCGACTTTCTTCATCAATTGCTACAATTGTTGCTGGAGGACCTGATCTTGCCAACTTGCAATCTGTCAGTAGCAACAAAAGACATCATGCACATGCATTTTATGAACTTTTGAAGTAAACTCAATAATTAGCACAATTTTAAAGATGTAAGAAAGTTTTGTTGTATTTTTATTGACTTCATTTTCATACAGAAACAATACATGAAGAATAAGATTTAGAAAAAGTAGCGGTTAGGTATGTTCTGCAACTGTTCTCTTTCCCCATCCTTCATGTGCTGCAAATTTTAATTGAACACATCACTATCTAAAAAATTAAATTATACAGATTAAATTCATTATACTTAAAAATATTTAGATTAGCCAAGCATTTAAGAACATTAAGAATATGCAACTTCAGTATGCACTATCTTACCGTCAAACTGCCAATCTGGAGTCAAAGGTCAGTGTCACAAAGATAGAGGCAGCACAGCATAGTCGAGGAGAAGAAAGGATGACAAATGTTTTGTGGAATAAAATAGAAAATTAGATTTCAAAATGAAGGCAAGAATTGAAAGGTTCAATTAAAATTGCACCAAAGGAAAAGAAAATTAATCAAAAAGCATCTGACCATATTTCCTAACTGTAAACAGAACTTCAAAACATATTTTATATTTCTTAGCAGAACTGTAGGCCAGCACTAAAACCCAAGTAAAAGAAAATAATAAGTAGTCTAAATATGTGATCTTAGTAACCTGAAATGTTGTTCCTTTGCTTTTTAATGCTGCCTTCCTCAATCAAAGTGTAAGCCAAAACACTCAAGTTAAGTGAAAATTTGTTCAAATTATGAGAACTAAAGGAGGAACAAAGAAAAGCAGAATACCTTGCATGAGTTTAAAGACACAATAATAAATGTAGATAATAAATGTATTCATGAAGAATGCCGAAAAAAGATCTTGATATATCCAATGTATTTTAATCTCTCATTCATTCTAACATGCAATGTTTGACACCAGATCATACTTTCAGTTCTTTGAGTTAGTTTGTCCAGGCTTTCAAAATAGTGAATTACATTATTGCTTTGGGGTTTTATAATGTTTGAGTGTAATCAATGAAGTCTGGGCAAGTGCTAACATTGTTCAATCCATCATGACCCCCTCCTGTTTCTTATCTACATCATATCTTCCAGTGACATCAATGAAAAACATATTGTCAATTTTCACTCGGACATTGACAAAACCCAGCTGAACCACACCACCGCCTCTCCAATTCTCCACTGACACTTAGTAATTACACTATTTATCAGACAGCCATCACTGAATAAGCAGAAATTTTCTCCAATTAAACATTGACTTTCTGCCACAAACTCTTTGCCCTACCTACTGGGGGCATTGTTGTCTCAGGCTATATCAGATAGTTTGCAATGTTGATGTGCTGTTTTGACTGAGATGAGCTACCAACCACACATCTGTATCATGGCTAAGACTGTTATACTCTAGATAGTGAAAGATAATATTTCAACCAATCTTTATACAATCTTGCACTTACTTACAGTGTGAAACATTATATGCATAAAATTCCTAACTACAGATCCATTGAATGTCTCTTTAAATTTGCTCTGGTAAGATCTCAAATAATGCCCTCCCCTTGGGTATAATTAAAAATAAACGATGTTCAATTAACGAAGACCATATTCATACCCCTATAACATCATCAAAATTGTCCCGTCTCAGCTTATCTGCTAATAAAAGCCTCATCTGTCTCTTTGCTAACTCTAGGCTTGACAATTTCTGTTTGGTATCCCTTGAAATTATCAAAATTCAATTTCCTGTGTCTTTATATCACCAAATCATCCCAGTGCCAAAGAAAAGTCATGCAGTATGACGCAACAACTACCACCCAGTGGCTCTGACATCCATAATTATGAAGTGCTTCGAGAGATTCGTCATGGCTCGCATCAACTCGAGCCTCCCAGATTGCCTTACAGTTTGCAACAGGTCCATAGTATATGCCATGGCCCCACACTCATCCCTGGAACATCTGGACAACAAGGCTCCTACTTATTGACTACAGCTCCACCTTCAACACCATAATTCCAACACTCCTCTCCAAACTCTGGGATCCAGGTCTCTGCTCCCCTCTCTATAATTGGAGTTTCGACTTCATGGGCATTAGACCACCATCAATAAGGATAGGGGACATTTTCTCCACAATAATCCTCAACACTGGTGTCACGCAAAGCTGCATACTCAGGCCCCTACTATGCTCCTTATATAAACAAGACTGTGTGGCTAAATTCCACACAAAGTCCATTTACATGTTTGCTGACGACATCACTATTGTAGGTCAGATCTCAAACAACAATGAAATGGAGCACAGCAAGAAGATATAGTCCTTTGTGACATGGTGTAGAGACAACAAACTCTCCATCAATATCACAAAAATGAAGGATCTAGTATTGACGTCAGGAAGTGGAGTGAAGGGCATATGCCTGTCTGCATCAATGGAGCTGAGATGGAGATGGTCATGAGCATCAGGTTCCTGGGAGTGATGATCACCAAGAATCTGTCTTAGTCCACCCACATTGATACTATAGTCAAGAAAGTACAACAACGCTACTTCCTCAGAAGGCTAAGGAAATTTGGCATGACCATAAAGACTCTTAAAAATTTTTGTACATGCGCCATGGAAAGCAGACTATGTGGATGCATCACAACATGGTATGGCAGCTACTCTTCTGCAAGAAATTAGAGAGAGTTGTCAACACAGTCCAGTCCATTACACAATCAGCCTCCCATCCAGTGACTCTGTCTACACTTCCCACTGCATCGGAAAAGCAACCAACGTAACCAAAGACCTCGCCCACCCCAGTTATACCCTCTTCCGTCAGGAAGAAGATATAAAAGTTTGAATGCAGATATGAACAGATTGAAGAACATCATCGTCCCTGCTGATATGAGACTTTTGATGGATTGCTGAAATGTTAACGTTGATCTCTCTCTGCACTCTCTCAGCAGCTGTGACATTCTGATGCAGTTATATAGTATGGTCTCTTGTAAAGCATGTAAGACAACATTTTTCACTGTACCTTGGTACATGTGACATCAAAAAATCAAATCAAGTCAAAACTACTCATTTAGCTTTGTATTCACTGACTTGCATTGAACTACTGACTAATTGGGAGCTAATTTCAAAATGCTTATCCTTGTTTTCAAATCCTCCCAGGGCCTAGATCCTTCTTACATCTATAATATTGCCCAGTCGCACAATCTATCATGCAATCTACATTCCTCTAATTCTGGCCCGTTGGCCAATCTTAATTTTATTTTTTATGCCATTGACGTCAGTGCCTTCAGTAGTCAAAGCTCTAAAGCCCTTAAACACTTCTTGAGCCATTATGCCTTAATCTGTCTTCTCCTTCAAAACACTTAAAGCCTACCTCTTTATTCAAGCTTTTGACCAATCATCTGAGTATCACCTTTATGGCTCGATGTCAACATATGCTTTATAAAGCTGCTCTGAAGTGCCTTGACACATCATTACATGAAAGACATGACAATCAATCAATCCTTCTGTTGTTGTTTGCATATAGCAGTTACATCAATTAAATTTTCAATGTTCATGTGTGCACAAATCAATAGTGGGGAGGAAAACATCAATCAATTCCAGGATTTTTCATTGGCATTTAACAGTTCCAGTCTAATCCTTTGGAATATGGACACATTCTTTAGGTAGGTTTTATCAATGTATTCTGTAAACCGTAACAAAATGATTTCTGTCGACCTCACCAGTGCTATGTATTGATCAGCAAGGTAGGAAGTGCATTTGAACCACACAGGAGGAGCTCTTGGTTACACTTCCAACTTTTAACTGTATTCTCTCACCTGCTAAATGAATAATCAAGGCTGGCAAAGTCATCACAAAATGCAATGTGACATGCAGAGGGCAGTTAGCAGCGCAGTTCCAACAACACTCGAGAACTTTGATACCATCAGGATAAAGCAGTTCCTTTTCACAGCCACCACATCCATAAACACCTATTACCTCCACCACTGATGTTCACTAGCAACACTGCACTATTTAAAAGATACCCTGCAGTAATTCACCAAGGCTCCCCAGACAGCACCTTCCAGTACCATCTTGAAGCATAAGAGTAGCAGACACGCACCAACACCAGCACCTGAAGTTTCCTCCTGAACAGCATTATAGGCCTACCTACAACAAATTAACTGCAACCGTTCAAATGGTAGCCCTTCTCAAGGGCAATGAGAGACCGAAAATGAATGCTGACCCAGACCAGCAACACCCATTTTCCACGAATGAATTATAGAAGTCACTTTCTTCACTTTGATGTTAATATCCGACCATAATTATCTCAGAATAATCTTAAAAGAAATTGATAAGTGAGGTTGTCATTTTGGCATAATTTTGGAAAATTAGAAATTTCAAAAGAAAATTGAAATAGGAATTTTTAAAGGAGATTATTCCTGTTTATTGGTGCAGTAGTCTATAACTGCATATGGTCAGGAAGGAGAGATCACACCCAGAGTGAGAATGAGCATATAGCTCAGGGAATTTGGAGACATTGTGGGAATTCAGTGCGAATGAAAAGAGGTAATTGCTTTTGTTGGTTCATAGTTTGTAAGGTCTTTTCATAGGATTAAATAAGCACAGAATCAAGAGCCCAGCACAAAAGAAAAAGTGACATCAAAGCAAAACCTTAAATTCATTGACTACTAATATCTGTTAATTCAACTATCTACTGTGGTTTAGTTTCAGATTGAATATAACCATGAGAAATATTTACAGGTGGCAAACTCAAAGATCAGTAGGAAATGTTTAAAATTAAAATGAAGGACTACGTAAAAAAATGTAGGGCCAGGTGATGTGTTGGACCTGCATGATGAGAGAGGTGATGGAACCCATTGGAATTCATTGTGACCACATTGTGGATTGCTTGACGAACTCCAGCTCAGAGTTGATGAGCTGGAGACTGAGTTTTGCAAATTGTGACACATCAGGGAGGGGGAGAGTTACTTGGATGCTGTGTTTCAGGAGGCAATCACACCCATTAGATTAACTACCTCAAATTCGGTCAGTGGTCATGGACAGGAGGGTGTGACTATGAGCAAGGCAGGTAGAGGTGAAGGAGACTCAACCCTTGAGCTTGTCTAACAGGTTTCAGATTCTTGCACAATATGTGTGGATGACAAGGAATACCAAGAGGATGAGCAATCTGACAATAGCACTCTGGTACTATTCAAGAGCTATTCAAGATAGGTGAAGAAAGAAAAATATAGTTGCAATCAGTGATAACATAGACAGGGGAATAGACACTGTTCTCTGTGGTCAGGATCAAGAGTCCCAAAGACTGGGTTCAACAAGAAGGGGGTCAGTCAGCACAGGATTGACAGTGTTGTACTGAAATATAAGCAGTATACGAAACAAGGTGGATGAGCTTGTAGCACAGGTTGAAATTGACAGATATAATGTTGTGGGTATAATGGAGACATGGCTGCAAGGGGATCAGGGCTGGTAACTAAATATCTAAAGGTATGTGTCCTATTTAAAGGATTCCTGAAGAAGGGCTTATGCCCGAAACATCGATTCTCCTGTTCCCTGGATGCTGCCTGACCTGCTGCGCTTTTCCAGCAACACATTTTCAGCTCTGATCTCCAGCATCTGCAGACCTCACTTTCTCCTATTTAAAGGATAGGCAGATGAACAGATGGGATGGGTTGCCTTATTAGTAAGAAATGAAATTAAGTTAAATCAATAGCAAGAAGTGATATCGAGTCAGAAGGTGCTGATTCTGTGTGGGGAGAGTTGAGGAATTGCAAAGGGAAAAATACTGTACTGGGAGTTGTATACAGGCCTCCTAGCAGTAGCCAAGATGTGGCAAGGAAAATAAATCAGGAGATAGAAAAGACACGTTAGAAAGACATGTTTACAATAAACATGGGGAATTTCAATATGCAGGTGGACTGGGAAAATCAGGTCAGTAGCCGATCCCAAGAAAAGTATTTCATGGAATGTCTATGAGATCGTTTTTTTTTTGAGCAGCTTGTGGTAGACCCACTAGTGAACAGACAATTCTGGATTTGGTGACATGTAGTGAGGCAGACTTGATTAGTGAGCTTGAGGTGAAGGAATTCCGAGGGGACAGTGACCATAATATGATAGAAATCACCCTGCAGATTGAGAGGGAGAAAGTTGAATCAGATGTAATGACTGAGTAAAGGTAACTACAAAAACATGTGAGAGGAGATGAACAGAGTTGGTTGGAGGAGGAGCCTGGTATGGGAAAATGGTGGAGCAGCAATGGCAGGAGTTTCTCGTGGTATTTTGGAAGGTGCAGCAAAAATTCACCCGAAGGAAGAGGAAGCATATTAAGGGGAGAACAAGGCAGCCATGGTTGACAAGGGATGTCAGGGATAGGATAAAAGCAATATTAGATTCTGATTAGATTAGATTCAATTCCCTACAGTGTGGAAACAGGCCCTTCGGCCCAACAAGTCCGACCCTCCGAAGAGCAACCCACCCCCCCTCTGACTAATGCACCTAACACTATGGGCAATTTAACATGGTCAATTCACCTGACCTGCACATCTTTGGATTGTGGGAGGAAACCGGAGCAAACCCACATAGACATGGGGAGAACGTGCATACTCCACAGAGACAGTTGCCCAAAGCTGGAATTGAACCTGGTCCCTGGTGCTGTGAAGCAGCAGTGCTAACCACTGAGCCACCATGCCGCCCAAAAAATATGGAATGTTTCATGAATTTGCATATCATCCTTCTGCAGGGGCTATGCTAATCTTCTCTGTATCGTTCCAATTTTAGTATATATGCTGCCGAAGTGAGCACAAAGAAGGAGAATATTGTGTGGTGAAGATTAGTGGGAAGCCAAAGGATTGGGAAGCCTTTCAAAACCTGCAAATGATAAACAAAACGGCAAGAATGGGGGACACAATTAAATCTGAGGCTAAGCTAGCTAGCAATATAAAAGAAGATTGCAAGAGTGTTCTTAGATATATAAAAGGTAAGAGAGAGGCGAGAGTGGACATTGAACTATCAAAAAATTAGGCTGAAGAAATAATAATGGAGACTAAAGGAATGAGAGAGAGTCATAAAGAAGAGTTGAATTCTCCCGATTCCTAAAAAGAAAGATACAGAATGCCTGAAAATCATAGAAAAATGGAGGTCGATCACAATTGGACTAATACTGCTTTGCCTTTTCAATAAAATTATGGCAAAGCAATTAAGTGATACAGTCCAGACTAACCCTAGAGAGAAAGGTTTCTTAGCTGTCACTCCAGGCTACACAAAAATATAGCTATTCTAGAAAATATCATAAGAGATGCCAGAAGGAACAGAAAGAACATGAATGGATACTTAGTATCAGTCTTCACCATGGATCCACCAATAACATGCCAGAATTTCAAGAGTGTTAGGGGAAGAAGTTGGTGTAGTGGCCATCACTAAGGAGATGACGCTGGGGAAGCTGAAAGGTCTGCAGGTGGAGAAATCACCCATTAGTTGAGATTTGTGAAGGCATTGGTGGTGTTCTTTCAGGAATCTCTGAAGTGAAGAAGGATCTCAGAAGACCAGAAAATGATAAATGTAGCATCTCTGTTTAAGAAGGGAGGGAGACAGAAGACAGGAAAGTATAGGATGGTTAGCCTGACCTATTTTAGAGTCGATTATTAAGGATGAGATTGCAAATACTTGGAAGTGCATGGTAAAATAGGAAGTCATCAAGAGGAAATCATGTCTGACAAATCTGCTAAAATCCTTGAGAAGGTAAAGAGCAAGTTAGACAAAGAAGAGATAGTGAATGTGATTTATTTGGATTTCCAGGATGCCTTTTGACAAGGAATACACAGGAAGCTGCTAAACAAGGTAAAAGTCCATGGTGTTAGGATCAAGGTACTGGCATGGATAGAGGATTGGCTGACTGGCAGAAAGCAGACAATGGGGATAAAGGGATATTTTTCAGAATGGCAGCTGGTGACTAGTGCAGTTCTGCAGAGATCAGTGTTGTATGATGATGCTGTCATTTAAAAAAAGCTATTTTGTCCTGGGTTAATTGAAGAGAGTTTGCAAAGGCAGAGGTGCTGAAGTGGCTATTGGAGACTAAGTCAACATTTTAAGAGGCTTTTAAGTTTTCTTTTTAAAAACAGTTGTAACAATGGAAGGGGAGTGGCTAGTTCTCTCAGACCAGGGTTTCTAGTTTTTATTAGCTGTAACAGTCAAAAGCTGTTTGGGTCCCAGAGGGTTGGACCTTCAGAAACTGATTCCTAGCTGCTACTTCTCAGAAACCTCTCTTGATGATGTTTCCTCTTGGATTAGAGAATTGCAGTTAAAAATCTGTGTCTGAATTTACTTTTTTGCCAAGGTATATTTATGGAACGTTATTACATTAGAACAGTTAATTAGTAATTGTGTCTGTATATATTATTTGTTAAGTTTTCCAATAGTTAAGTTATTCTAAATTCTTCTTTCTTTTGTGTGCATTTTAACTGTAGTATTTAAATAAATTGTTTTTTTTTGCTTCAAGTTGAGTACTTTGATTAGTCACATCACATTTGGAACACAATTCACATTTACCTTTAAAATGATAAAAGTTATGGTCTAGGCTAGTTTCTTCAAATATTTGGAGGGGGGGTTCTGATCTGGTCCATAACAGTTGGGATCACCACTATCCATGTTACACATTAACAAACTGGACAAAGGAAAGGAGGGCATTATTGCTCAGAGTGCAGATGGTATAAAGATAGATTGAGGGTCAGGTGGCTTTGAGGAAGTGGACAGACTGCAAAAGGACTTGGACAGGCTAGGGCAGTTGGCATAAGAAATGGCAGACAGAATACAATGTGTAGAAGTGTGAGGTTATGTACTTGGGTAGGAATAATATAAGCAAAGACTATTTTCTAAATGGGAAAAGGCTTTGGAAATCTGAGGCACAAAGGGACTTAGGAGTCTTAGTTCAGGATTCTCTTAAGGTTAACATGCAGATTGATTTTGGCAGTTAGGAAGGCAAATGTAATGTTCACATTCATTTCAAGATGGCTAAAACAAGGACAGAGATGTACTGCTGAGGCTGTGTAAGGCTCTGGTCAGACCCCATTTGGAATATTGTGAGCAGTTTTAGGACATTTATCTAAGAAAGGGTGTGCTGGCGTTGGAGGGTGACCAGAGGACGTTTACAAGAATGATCCCAGAGATTAAGTAGTTGTCACATCAGGAGCAGTTGAGGACTCTGTTCTGTACTCCATGGAATTTAGAAGAAAATGGGGGGATCTGATTGAAACTTATAGAGGTCCGAGAGGCCTAAACAGAATGGATGAGGAGGCATTTCTATGAGTTGCAGAGACTAGGAGCTGAGGGCATAAACTTTAGAACTGAAATGAGGAGGAACTTTTTTGGCCAGAGAGTTGTTAATGGTTTTCAACTTCAGGGCTCAGGGAAATCATCGGGATTTTCCCTCCAAAACAAAGTTGTAGATAGAAGTGCACTAGATTAAAAACCCTACACTGGCTCATCCCCTGTAGCTTTCCATGTGGTTAGTCTGAGAACATAATACCTTGGCATATTTTTGACATCTCCATGTTTTAGTTGCTGTGTCTCCTCTTCCCTCTGACTCTCTTCGCTGATTCGCACTGCATCTCTCTCCTTCAATTAAGTTTCCATCTTCTAAATTTCCCTCAAACCCCTGAATCGTGTAGGAGGTAATGGACAGTGCAGTGGTGGAAAAGCAGTCACTAATAATTGCAAGTGGGGAATGAGCAGAACATATATTTAACAGACCTTTTCCCCATCTCCTTCCTGAATCGTTTCACAACCCCTTTCTCCCATTATATCCACATACCTTCATTGCGTCACAATACATTTGCTTCCCTCCAGGGATTTATTCCTACCTTACGCTCACCTCTTCTCTATTAAACTGGCCATTTAACCTCTATTTCCACACTCCTTTTATCCAGTCTCTCACCTCTGCCTAAAGTCACCATCCAGATTCTATTCCCACTACCACAAGGGCGAGAGCTGTGAAAGCCCACTCAACTGGTTTCCATTCAACTCTTTTACTTCTTATCCCCTGATCGTATGCACATGCATCAAACTAGCCTTTATGTTTTCAAGATTAATTATCTGTGTCTTCTGTTGCTCAATGTATTGCACTCTCAACTCTGAATCACAAGGAGTTAAAATCCCAATTCTAGGTTTTCAACACAGAATCACATTTAACTCAGTGCTGCAGTACTGAGGGAGTGCTTTATTGTCAGAGATGCTGCTAGGACTTTAAACAGAGAACACATGTGCCTGCTCAGCCAGATGTAAAATATCTTATGGCATTATTTTGAATAGGATCAGGGATTATTCCTCAATCAACATTACATAAACAGATTATCTTGTAATAATCACACTAATGTTTGTGGGAGCTTGTCATGTGCCAGCTTGCTATATATTTCAGACTTTAAGACAGTTATTACATTTTACAAAGTATTTTATTGGCTGTAACATGTGCAGTCATCAGCAAAATGCTAGAAAACTGAAAGACTGAGGGTTTTCTCAGCCTGCTAGAAATTAACAAGTTTTACTTTCTTTGATGTTCATATGGTCAAGACTAGGCTCTTTAAGCAGCAAAGCCCAAGTGCTGATTAGTAGTTAATGCCAAACTGAAACCTGTGTTTTTGCCTCAGACACAAAGTAATATTACTTAAATAGAGATGTACATTTTTTGCATAAAACAGTAGAAATTAATCATGGGGCTGCCGCTAAATGGCATTATTATGCTGTTGTGTTGAAGTGACGGGTTGAAGTGTGTCTAATTTAATGCAAGAAGTGTCAGGAATAAGGGTAATTTACTTCGAGCATGGATCAGTACTTGGAGCTACGATGTTGTGGCCATTACAGAGACTTGGATATCACAGGAGTGGAATGGTTGTTGGATGTTCCGGGGTTTAGATGCTTCAAGAGGAATAGGGCGGGAGATAAAAGAGGTGCGGGAGTGGCATTGGTAATCAGGGATAGTATCACAGCTGCAAAAAGGGAGATCGTCGAGGAGGGTTTGTCTACAGAGTCATTATGGGTGGAAGTCAGAAACAGGAAAGGAGCAGTCACTTTATTGGGAATTTTCTATAGACCTTCCCACCTTCACCCTCCCACCCCAAAAGCAGCAGAGACACGGAGGAGCTGATTGGGAGGCGGATTTTGGAAAGGTACAGGAGTAACAAGGCTGTTGTCATGAGTGACTTCAACTTCCCTAATATCGATTGGAACCTCCTTAGTGCAAATAGTTTGGATGGAGCAGACTGTGTCAGGTGTGTCCAGGAAGGATTCCTGACTCAATATGTGGATAGGCCAACTAGGGGGGGAGCGCATATTGGACTTGGTGCTCGGCAATGAGCCAGGTCAGGTGTCAGATCTCTCGGGGGAGAGCATTTCGGTGATAGTGATCACAACTCCCTAATATTTACTATAGTCTTGCAGAGGGATACAAAAAGATGGTATGGGAAAGTATTTAATTGAAGGAGGAGGAGTTATAGTGCTATTGGACAGGAACTGTGGAGCATAAATTGGGTACAGATATTCTCAGGGAAATGCAAGACAGAAATGTGAAGGTTGATTGGGGAGCACTTGCTGCAAGTGCTGGATAGTTTTGTGCCACTGAGGCAAGGAAGGGATGGTCGGGTGCAGGAACCTTGGATGACAAGAGATGTGGAACATCTAGTCAAAAGGAAGAAGGAACTTTACTTAAGGTTGAGGAATCAAGGATCAGACAGGGCTCTAGAGGTTTACAAAGTAGCCTGGAAGGAACTGAAGAATGGACTTAGGAGACCTAGAAGGGGGCATGAGAAATCTTTGGCAGGTCAGAAAACCCCAAGGCATTCCACACTCACATGACGAACAAGAGGAAGGCCAGACTGAGGATGGGGCCGATCAGAGATAGTGGAGGGAACTTATGCCTGGAGTCGGAGATGGTAGGCGAAGTCTTTAATGAATACTTTGCTTCAGTATTCACTAGTAAGGAGGACTTTGTTGTTTCTGAGGAGAGCATGAAACAGGCTGATACATTCAAACAGGTTGTTGTTAAGAAGGAGGATGTGCTAGTAATTTTGAAAACATTAAGATAGATAAGTCCCATGGACCACACAAGATATACTCAAGGTTGGTACAGGAAACACGCGAAGATATTTTTGCCCTTTGCTGATGATCTTTGCATCCTCACTGTCCACTGGAGTTGTACCTGATAATTGGAGGGTGGCAAATGTTATTCCCTTGTTCAAGAAATGGCATAGGGATGACCCTGGGAATTACAGACCAGTCAGTCTTACATCGATGGTAGGCAAATTATTGGAGAGGATTCTGAGAGACAGAATTTATGATTATTTGGAAAAGCATAGCTTGATTAGAGATAGTCCACATGGCTTTGGGAAGAGGCAGATCATGCCTCATAAGCCTTATTAAATTCTTTGAGAATGTGACAAAACACATTGATGAAGGTAGAGCAGTGAACGTGATATATATTAATTTTAGCAAGGCGTTTGATGAGGTTCCCCATGGTAGGCTCATTCAGAAAGTAAGTAGACATGGGATACAGAGAAACTTGTCTGGCTGGCCCATAGAAGATAGAGGGTGGTAGTTGATGGAATGTATTCAGCCTTGAGCTCCGTGACCAATGGTGTTCCACACGGATCGGTTCTGGGATTTCTGCTCTTTGTGATATTTATAAATGACTTGAATGAGGAAGTGGAAAGGTGGCTTAGTAAGTTTGCCGATGACACAAAGGTTGGAGAAGTTGTTGATAGTGTGGAGCGCTGTTGTAGGTTGCAAAGGGACATTGACAGGATGCAGAGATAGGCTGAGAAGTGGGACAGAGTTCAACCTGGAAAAGTGTGAAGTGGTTCATTTTGGAAGGTCCAATTTTAATGCAGAATACAAGGTTAAAGGCAGGATTCTTGGCAGTGTGGAGGAACAAAGGGATCTTGGGGTCCACATTAATTGATCCCTCAAATTTGTCATTAAAGCTGATAGGGTGGTTAAGAAGGCATATGGTTTGTTGGCTTAGCAGGGGGATTGAGAGATTAAGAGCCATAAGGTTATGCTGTAGTTCTATAAAGGCCTGGTTAGACCACACTTGGAATACTGTGTTCAGTTCTGATTGCCTCATTATAGGAAGGATATGGAAGCTTTAGAGAGGGTGAAGAGGAGATTTACCGGGATGCTGTCTGAACTGGAGAGATGTCTTAAGAAGAAAGGTTATGAAGGAGCTAGAGGTTTTCTTATTGGAATGAAGAAGGATGAGAGGTGTACAAGATGATGAGAGGCATAGATAGAGTGGATAGCCAGAGACTTTTTATCAGGGTAGAAATGGCTATCATGAGGGGGCATAATTTTAAGATATTTTTTAGATTCGATTCCCTACAGTGTGAAAACAGACCCTTCAGCCCAACAAGTCCACACCAACCCTCCGAAGAGTAACCCACCCCCTTCTGACAAATACACCCAGCACTATGGACAATTTAGCATGGCCAATTCACCTGACCTGCACATCTTTGGACTGTGGGAGGAAACCGGAGCACCCGGAGGAAACCCACACAAACACGGGGAGAATGTGCAAACTCCACACAGACAGTTGCCCGAGGCTGGAATCGAACCTGGGACCCTGGTGCTGTGATGCAGCAGTGCTAACCACTGAGCCAGTTATCGGAGGAATATTTAGGATAGATGTCAGAGATGTACAGAGTTTTTTACACAGAGAGTGGTGGGTGCATGGAATGCACTGACAGCAGTAGTAGTCGAGTCAGATATATTAGGGGCATTTAAGCGACTCTTGGATAGGCATATGGAAGACAGTAAAGTGTAGGGTTTGTAAGTTAGTTTGATCTTAGAGTAGGAAAAAGGTTGGCACAACATCGAGGGCCAAAGAGCTTGTACTGTGCTATACTCTTCTATGTTCTTTATCAACTGCAATCAGGGCTTTGAAGTTGGAGATGCATACAGTGCTAAAGTTAAAAATCACACAACACCAGGTCCAACAGGTTTATTTGGAAGCACTAGCTTTCGGAGTGCTGATTCTGATTGTGTCACCTGATGAAGGAGCAGCGTTCAAAAGCTGGTGCTTCCAAATTAACCCGTTAGACTATAGCCTGGTGTTGTGTGATTTTTAACTTTTTTACACCTCAGTCCAACACCGGCATCTCTAAATCATGACGACAGTGCTAAAGACAGTGGCTTCAGTAAGGTGGCAGGCTATGACACTTCAGCCCTCTCATTAGGGCCTCAATGTGCTCTTAAACAAGTGCTTGATGGATATCAGGATATTTCGCAGGATCAGGTTCAAAGCAACAGAGATGGTTCCATAATATCAATAACTAGATTGTGTGCACTTGTCTGACAAAGCTGTGACTGTACAGTGCATCATTATGAAATCTGAACTTCTGTTGGGCTACATAATTATAAATAGGAAGTACAAAAGCCAAGACATTTTTCAAAACCCATATAAAACAATTTAACCCCATTTTAATGCAAGTTCCCAATTCTGGGCACCTGAAGGATGTGAAGATGGGGGTGAAGTGGAGGAAGTGGTGGGCAATAATAGTTCTGGAGACAAGAGAAGCACTAGTACTCAAGATGTCTCTTCCTGGCTCTGACTATAACATAATTGAATATCTGGCATTGTGCATAATGGCAGTGGGAGATGGAGTGTGGAGGGGGATGGTGATCTGATATCATTTATTTTGTGTCATCACCCAAATTGATTCCCTACCCAGGCTAGCTTGGATCCCAATCTATCCTTTGTCACCTGACTCTAACTGCCTCAGTTTAATAAAAGCAAACTACCGTGGATCCTGGAATCTGAAACCAAAAGCGAAAATGCTGGAAAATCTCAGCAGGTCTGGCAGCTTCTGTAAGGAGAGAAAAGAGCTGAGGTTTCGAGTCTAACTGATCCTTTGTCAAATTTAAGAAAAGGGAGAAATAGGGAGGTATTTCCCCGGGTACAACAGTGTTACAAGGGGACATAAATTTAAGGTGAAGGGTGGAAGGTATAGGGGAGATGTCAGGGGTGGGTTCCTTACCCAGAGAGTGGTGGGGGCATGGAATGCGCTGCCTGTGGGAGTGGTAGAGTCAGAATCTTTGGTGACCTTTAAGCAGCAATTGGATAGGTACATGGATGGGTGCTTAAGCTAGGACAAATGTTCGGCACAACATCGTGGGCCGAAGGGCCTGTTCTGTTCTGTGCTGTATTGTTCTATGTTCTATGTTCTATGTTTTTATACTGAGCTGAGAGAAGGTGAGTCATGGCTCCAGAAGCAAAGGTAGCAATAAAGAGGTGATAATGACAGTGCATAGAGAGATTATAGGGAGATTAGGAGCTGTGAGTGACTAAGGCTGAAGCCAGTGCTATGTGATAAAATATGGGGCGGATGGGTGAAGCAGAGGCAAAATGGAAAACAGGGGAGAAGGGTAGCAAGGGGGGAAGAGGAGAGGAAAAAAGTGATGAGAGAAGGGGGAGCGAGAGAAACAGAGACAATCAAGAAATAAGAGGTACAGCACAGTGAAAAAAAATTTTTTAAAATAAATAAAATAAATGAAATAAAATTACGGAGCAGAATGAAAACAGAGGGGTCGAGATGAGATAATCATCTGAAGTTGTTGAATTCAATGTTGAGACCGGCAGGCTGTAATGTGTCTAGTCGGAATATGAGATGCTGTTCTTCCAGTTTGTGTTGAACTTCACTGGAACATTGCAGCAGGCCAAGGACAGACATGTGGGCATGGGAGCAGGATTGTGAGTTGAAGTGGCAAGCCACGGGAAGGTCCGGGACCTGATTGCGTACAGACCGAAGGTGCTCAGCAAAGTGAGCACCCAGTCGACATTTTGTCTCTCCGATATAGAGGAGACCACATTGGGAGCAAAGAATGCAATAGACCAAATTGAAAGAGGTACAAGTGAAACACTGCTTAATCTGAAATGAGTGTCTGGGGCCTTGGATGGTGAGCATGGAAGAGGTAAAGGGGCAGGTGTTGCACCTTCTGCGATTGCATGGGAAGGTGCTGTGTGTGATGGGAGAGGTGTTAGGTGTGATGGGAGAGGTGTTAGGTGTGATGGGAAGGTGCCGTGTGTGATGGGATAGGTGTTAAGGGTGATGGGAAGGTGCCGTGTGTGATGGGAGAGGTGTCAGGTGTGATGGAGGAGTAGACTAGGTTGTCCCAGGGGGAACGATCTCTGCGGAATGCAGACAGAGGGAGGGAAGGGAAGATGTGTTTAGTGGTGCCGTTGTGTTGGAGTTGACCCTAACCACCTTCTATTCACCATGGATGTGCAATCTCTTTACACCTCCATTCCACACCAAGACGGCTTGAAAGCTCTTCGCTTCTTTCTCGAAAAGAGGCCCGAACAATATCCATCCACCACCACTCTCCTCTGCTTGGCTGAACTAGTTCTCTCTCTCAACAACTTCTCCTTCAACTCATCCCATTTTCTCCAAATCAAAGGTGTAGCAATGGGTACCCGCATGGGTCCTAGCTATGCCTGCCTTTTCATGGGGTATGTGGAACACTTTTTGTTCCAGGCCTACCTGTGTCCCGTCTCACAACTGCTTTATCGGTACATCGATGACTATTTCGGTGCAGCTTCATGCTTTCGTCCTGACCTGGAAAAATTCATAAACTTCGCTTCTAGCTTCCATCCCTCTATCACCTTCACCTGGTCCATTTCCGACACTTCCTTTCCTTGACCTTTCTGTCTCTACTTCTGGCAATAGTCTATCCATTAATATCCATTACAAGCCCACTCACTCCCACAGCTATCTGGACTACAGTTCTTCTCACCCTACATCCTGTAAGGACTCTATCCCTTTCTCTCAGCACCTTCACCTCCACCGCATTTGTTCCAATGAGGCCACTTTCCAAAGTGGTGCTCTTTGTATGTGCTCCTTCTTCTCCAACCGCGGCTTCCCACCTACAGTTGTTGACAGGGCTCTCGACAGCATGCGGTCCATCTCTCGCGCCCTGAACCTCATCCCTCCTTCTCCTCCCAGAACAAGGGTAGGGTCCCTCTTGTTCTCACCTTTCACCCCACCAGCCTTCACATGCAAAGAATAATCCTCCGCCATTTTTGCCAACTCCAACACGACGCCACCACTAAACACATCTTCCCTTCCCTCCCCCTGTCTGCATTCCGCAGAGATCGTTCCCCCTGGGAACAACCTAGTCCACTCCTCCTTCACACTTAACACCTCTCCCATCACACACGGCACCTTCCCATCACACCTAACACCTCTCCCATCACACACGGCACCTTCCCATGCAATTGCAGAAAGTGCAACACCTGCCCCTTTACCTCTTCCATGCTCATGATCCAAGGCCCCAAACACTCATTTCAGATTAAGCAGTGTTTCACTTGTACCTCTTTCAATTTGGTCTATTGCATTCGTTGCTCCCAATGTGGTCTCCTCTATATCGGAGAGACAAAATGCAGACTGGGTGATCGCCTTGCTGAGCACCTTCAGTCTGTACGCAATCAGGTCCCAGACCTACCCGTGGCTTGCCTCTTCAACACACAATCCTGCTCCTATGCCCATATGTCTGTCCTTGCCCTGCTGCAATGTTCCAGCGAAGCTCAACGCAAACTGAAGGAACAGCATCTCATCTTCGACTAGGCACGTTACAGCCTGCCAGTCTCAACACTGAATTCAACAACTTTAGATGATTATCCCACCTTGATCCCTCTGTTTACATTCTGCTCCGTAATTTTATTTTATTTATCTTTTTTAAATATTTTTTTCACTGTTCTGTACCTCATATTTCTTGATTGTCTCTCTTTCTCTCGCTCCCCACTCTCGTCACCCTTTTCCTCTCCTCTTCCCCCTTTGCTACCCTTCTCCCCTGATTTCCATTTTGCCTTTGCTTCACCCATCCGCCCCATATTTTGTCACGTAGCACTGGCTTCAGCCTTGGTCATTCACAGCTCCTAATCTCCCTATAATCTCTCTATGCACTGTCATTATCACCTCTTTATTGCTACCTTTGCTTCTGGAGCCATGACTCACCTTCTCTCAGCCTGGTATAAATACCTCCCGATTTCTCCCTTCTTTTTAGCTTTGACAAAGGGTCAGTTAGACTCGAAACGTCAGCTCTTTTCTCTCCTTACAGATGCTGCCAGACCTGTTGAGATTTTCCAGCATTTTCTCTTTTGCCTCAGTTTAGTGTCTTTTTTGAAGTTTACAGAAGATAGAATGTTAATAAACTTAACCGTTTTCTTCAATTAAATGAAGTAAAGGAACATCCCATAATTTGTTTTATTATAAAGTTATTCACAGGATGAGGATTTTGCTGGCCAGGCAAACATTTAGTGCTCATCCCTAATTGCTCAAAGGGCAGTTTGAGTATCAATTACATTACTGTGGGTCTGGAGTCACGTGTAGACCACTCCATGTAAAGATGGCAGTTTCGCTCCCTAAAGACATTAGTGAAACAGATTTTTTTTTCTGAGAACTGTTAATGGCTTTGTGGTCATCATTGTGAGGCTTTGGAGAGGGTGCAGAAGAGATTTACCAGGATGCTGCCTGGATTAGAGGGTATGAGCTATAAAATATAGGTTGGAAAAACCTGGTTTGTTTTCTCTGGAGCAGCAGAGGCTAAGGGAAGACTTGATAAAAGTATATAAAATTATGAGATACATAGATAGGATTGATGGTCAGAATCTTTTTTCCCAGAGTTAAAATGTCAAATACTAGGGATCATGCATTTAAAGTGAGAGAGGGAAGGTTCAAAAGAATGTGAGGGGCAATATGTTGACTCACAGAATGGTAGGAGTCTGGAATATGCTGCTAGGGGTTGCGGTGGACGTGGATGTGATAGGGAGATTTAAGGGACTTTCAGATAAGCACATGAATATGCAAGGAATGGAGGGATATGGATCAAAGGCAGGCAGAAGGGATTAGTTTAATTTGATGTCATAGTCAACACATTGTGCGCTGAATGGGCCCATTCCTGTGCTGTGCTGTACTGTTCTATGTTTTATTGGACTCTAATTCCAGATATTTACTGAATTCAAACTCAGGTCTGCAGAATATTCCCTGGGTCTCTGGATTAACAGTGCAGTGATAATAACACCTGGTTATTATCACCCATCAGGGAAAGTAAATGAAATGACAGGAGGTAATGAAAACTCTCTCAACAGTATAGCAGGTGGAATTGTTCAGATTCAGCTGCAAAATATAATGCAAAGTACAATCAAAGTTGCATGGACTCTTACTTCTTGATATTTAAAACATATATATTTATCTTGCACAAACATTTTGGTGATTAGAAGTTTTAGTTGTAAAAAGAAGTGAATTCAAAGAAAACAAGCATATTAAGTGACTTCTACAAATACAATATACAGTAATGGACAGATTGCATATCTGTCTATCAAATCAGTTCATATCACACAGTATAATATCTTTAACGTTGAAACTGCTTATCCTGCCACGTTGTTGCATATAATGAATTTTCAATAAATGGTACGCCATGGTTTTGAATGTAATGTATAACACGTGTATTAATAGATTTCATGTGGTGATGCTCTTCATACATCAAATGATGGATTGTTAAAATGACAAGAATGCTGAAACCATGTAATGCACAGGGTGTTATTCTGCTGCTAAACCTATCTAAAGGTTACAAAATCTAATTTAGTCGTGTAAATCAGACTCTGTTCAATTAACATTTAACAGTTGTTTGATCCCAGACATTTGCAGTGTTAAAATGTGAAGAAATTCATTCAAAATAAATTATCCACTTCAGACCATCACCCACTATTTTATACTGATTCTGATCATGCCCTATTTACATTTTAATGGTTATTATGGATTCTGCTTCTGCCATTAAGTTTGAAAATGTAAATTGTGTATTTTAAAAATTGCAGATAAAGAAAAATCTAATTTTGTACCTTGAGTGATCGAACCAAAAGCATGTATTTATCTTTAAAAAACAGATAAATATGTTTTCTCTGTCAGTACAGTATTTATCACTGACCAAATCACACTCCACCCTCAAATCCCTGGGGCCTGATTATTTACATCTCAAAGCACAAAGAAGTTACCTGAGAAGTGGATGCATTAGTCATCATCTTTAAAGATTCTACAGACTTTCGAACAGTTTCTACAGATTGGAGGCTGGTTAATATAATTCTGCTTTGTTTAAGAAAAGGAGGTAGAAAGACAGCAAGTATAGACAGATTAGTTTAACATTGATCATGGAAAACATGCTAGAATCCAGTTTAAAAGAATACTCGTAAAATTGACAGGATCAGACAGAGTCAGCATGAAATTATGAAAGAGAAATCATGCTTGACAAATCTATTGAAACTTTTCAAGAGGAGTGGAGTTATGAGAGAGTCAATGATGCAGCTTACTTGGATTGACCATCTAGTTCACAAATGTCCTTCAGGGAAGGAAATATGCCATCCTTAACTGATCTGGCCTACACTTGGCTCCAGATCCACAGCAATGAGGTCAACTATTAACTGCCTTCTGGGTGATTAGAGATGGACAACAAATTTTGGCCTCACCCTGTAACACACATATCCCATGAATGAATTTTAAAAAATATATTTTGGAAGGTTTTCAAGAAGGTCCCACTTAAGATATTAGCACATAAAATTAAAGTGCATAGGACTGGGGATAGTGTACTGACATTGATAGAGAACTTTTGGCAGACAGGAAACAAAGAGTAAGAAAAAAGGCATTATTTTTCATGTGGCAGGCATCAGTTGGTGGGGCATAGTGGTGACGAGTGCTTGGGCTCCAGCTATTTACAATATATATCAATGAATTAGATGAGGGAACTAAATATAGTATCTCCAAATTTGACAATGATACAAAAAATGGGTGGGAAAAGTGAACTGTGAGGAAGATGCAAAGATGCTTCAGTGTGGTTTGAATACATTGAGCAAGTGAGCAAATGTATGGTGTTGAAGTACAATGAGAATAAATGTAAAACAAGGTGAGTAGGTGCTGCATAGATTAGTAAAAGCAGACGTACAATGAGACCTGAGTGTTCTTGTACATTAGTCACTGAAAGTAATTACGCAGTTTCAGTAGGCAGTGATTGATGGTTAGCACTGTTACCTCACAGCACTAGGGACCTATGTTTGATTCCAGCCTTGGACGACTGTCTGTGTGGTGCTTGCATGCTCTGCTTGTGCCTACACAGATTTCCTTCCGATGCCCCCACACTTCATTCAAGAGAAAGTGAAGACTGCAGATGCCAGAGAGTCAGAGTCAAAAGGTGTGGTACTGGAAAAAGCAAGCAAGTCAGGCAGCATCAGAGGAGCAGGAGAATCTATGTTTCGGGCATATGTCCTTCCTGACCAAGGGCTTATGCCTGAAATGTCAACTCTCCTGTTCCTCTAATGCTGTCTGACTGCCTGTACTTATTCCAGCACCATGCTTTTTGTCTCTTCATTCAAGAGAATTTGAGTTTAGGTGCAGGATATCTTTCTGGAATTGTAAATGGTGTTGGGTGAGGTCACTCCTGGAGTATCGCATACAATTGAGTCTCTTTATCGAAGGAAGAATGCTCTGGCTATGAAAGGAGTGCAATAAAGTTTTACCAGATTGGTTCCTTAGATGGCAGGACTGATGTAGGAAGATAGACTACTTCATTTAGGTCTATACTCACTGCAGTTTAGAAGAATGAGGGGATTTAGAAACCCTTAAAGTTCTGGCAGATCTAGACGTGATAATCACATAATCAAATGTTCCTGATGACTGGAGTCTACAACCAGTGGTCAAAGTTGAAGGATATGGGGTAGGCTATTTAGGACTAAGAGGAGGAGAATTTCTTTTTCAACCAGAGAGTGGTGAGCCTGTGGAATTCCCTGTTTTCATTGCATGTTTTCAAGAAGGTGATAGTTGAAGTTCTTATTGCTAAAGGGATTGGATGATCAGCCATGATCTGGTTGAATAACAGTATTTCTGGAGGGCTGAATTGCCCACTCCTGCTCTTAATTTTCAGGTTTCTATCAATCATTCCAATGATGTTTTTGCTCTTCTTGGTTCAAGTGCAAGCGAGAGTGCGAATTTCAGAGAATGTGAAAGAGAGAAGAAATATTGGTACGTTAAGAAAGAGGAAAGTGCTAAGAATATTGTGCAGAATACAATGCACACTCTGTGGGCTGCCTAGGTTTACAATGTAAAGTAGAAATGCCGTCTCTTCACTGCAACACTTGGACACATGGCACTTCAAGATGTTAAGGATTTTGTATATGATCTTCTTCACCTAACTACACAAGCATTTCATACCAATAAGAGTTTAATAGTGCCCTGTGGTAATCAGTTTGCCTATTTCAATTTGTTTTTTGATGCAAATACATGACCTGCATTTGATTATGAATGTGTTTTGTCTCTGCTTATTAAGTAGTGTCCACATTGCTCTTGAGAGCCTTTGCCATTCAAAGTGCCACTACACATACACAAGTGTTGTGGTGACATGTTGCCACTCCTACTTTCCACTATGAATCTGGTCATCTGCATAAATTATCTGCTCACAGAAAACTATTGACACAGAGTGTTATGTAAATAAATTTGGCAGAGAAATTCAAGTCTAAAACAGGGATTAGTGAAGTATGTGCAAAAAGTAATAGCGATTGGTTATCATGTAGCGGCACGGTGGCTTGATGATTAGCACTGTTGCCTCAGCACCAGGGACCCACATTCCATTCTAGCCTCGGGCAACTGTCTGTGTAATGTTTGCATGTTCTCCCTGTGTCTGCACAGATTTCCTCTGGATGCCTCCACACTCCAAAGATTTGCAGGCTAGGTGGATTTGCCATGGGAAATGCAGGTGGATAGGGTAGATGGTTGGGATGCACTTTGGAGTGTTAGTGTGGACTCAATAGACTGAATGTATGATTCTGTGATAATGAATTGAAATACAGTTTTGAATGAGGTGAGAACCAAATTCTGCAACATCACAAACAAGAACTAAAAAATCTGTAAGTAACAATTGAACATATATCAATATCATTTATCATTTTCTTTGATTGTGAAATATCCAAGTGTCAATAACAGCATTTCTCTGCCAGTGTCTTTTGTCCATCTAACATCGCCGTCTTCTGAAACTCTATTTCAAAGTAACATAAATGTGATTTGTTATCTCACTGTGGTTTCTTTGTGTCATTAATAAGGAGGGAGTCAATTGAAAATTTACATTACCACTGAAAACTGAGACTTTGAAAATGTGTTTTGTACTGGTGTGTACAATTCATTTTAGAACAAAGCCAAACAGCATAATGCTGAGCAGCTTTTCACACATTTCTGGTTCCAAGGTTCTACATCATTTCACTCAATATATTGTTTGGTTCATTGAACAACAAAATTATAGAATTAACTGCTGATTCTATTTTGTCAGAAATGCATTTTCATCTAAAAGCACAATTATATTTCAACTTGATGGTATAATTTCTGATCTGGCTATAAATTTAGTACTGCATCAATATATATTAAAAAAAAATCAGCGGTTCCTTGACAATGCATGACAGCAGAGCCTGAGGAGTGAACCTGACTAGAAAGCTAACATAAAATGCTAACAATCCCATGACAATTCTCTCAACATGTTATTGTTGGCATTTGCAATAAAATCAATTGAAACTACCCTCTCAAGCTCCAGATGTGTTCAACATTCACCTAATAGACTGAAAGGTACCTATGGTTTCAATGTACTTTAGAACGTAACCACATATAAAGTTTGGTGCAACTTTAACTTTGTTTAAATACTGTTTGGAAATAGATTGAGTTTAGGTGCAGGATATCTTTCTGGAATTGTAAATGGTGTTGGGTGAGGACTTACTGGTTCAGTTAGATATCCCAGTGCCAACTGCTTATGCGCAACGTAATTTTGTCTATAGATGTGTGTGTGTGTGTGTGTGTGTGTGTGTGTGTCTGTGTGTGTGTGTGTGTGTGTCTGTGTATACACAAATATAATATATATTTGACAGTTTAAATCTTTTGTTCATCATATTTGCACATTGTATTTGGGAGTTAAGTTTGCAAAGACCTAGTTTTTCACTTGTTACTCAAGGATCCCAGCTGATGTGCACAGTCTAGTACTGGAAATCATGTGCTGTTCACCCCTCCTGACACAGTCACTATAAATATATTAATTTGAACCACTTTTTAATGACAATTATAAATAATGTTGAAATGTGATGTTATTTTAATAATTTGTTTTTTTCATTTTCTTATCTGCATTTTCAAAAGTCTGTACTTGTCAATCATTTAAAGAATACATACACTTATGAGCTGGATATTTAGGTCAGCAAGGTGGCTCTATCATGGGTAAAATTTAGAAGAGGCTAGATGTTGCAAGTGCTGCCTCAGGACATGGTATTTCTCATTTCCTCAGGGGCAGGAATGGGAATGGGTCAGGATTTGTGCATGCATGGCTCACGGAGGTACCTGGCTACTTAAATCATTAACTGCTTTCCCTGCTGTGATTGTTGTCATCAACGAAGGTGAAATGTATAACGTGCAGTGAAGACCTGATAATAGCAGATCTGAACAGTGCATATTTTATGCAATGCCAGGGGACCACCTTGGAGAGGTGAGTTGCCCTTATGGAAAGGGACACATTGCATCTTTGAGGCAGGTGAGGAATCCTTTTGGATCTGAAATAAGGTGAGACCTTGAGAGATTAGGTGTCCTTTAAGGTAGGTAAGAATGTACTTTAGAATGGTCAAATATGGGTACGATTGTGTGTACAGAATGCATAAATACATTTAAAGTGTCAACAGACCTGCCAAAATCAACTGTCAAATATGTCAGAAACAATTATCAGGAGGTCTATCAAAACTATCAAGACAACCTGAAAGAGACAAGGAGAATTGTTAAGCTGTCAAAGCAATAAAGACTCCTGCACTCTTAAGTGTTGAAAAGTTTCTGTCATTTTACATGTAATTGGCAGCTCCAAGTGATTATAGACACTTTGAAGAGGAACTAGTTCAATTAATCAATTAATTAATTCGAATTCTTGTCACTGTAAGACATGGGCACTGAATGAAATGCTTGTTCTTAAAAAGCATTATGTCATTGAAGAAATGTAAATCTGGTAAATGGGATTTTATAAACAAGTGTCTTTTTTCAATTTAGCAAAGTTTGCAATATTTAGAGCTTTATCTTATCTTGTCTCTGTGCGAGCCCTGAGGTCTACCCATGATAGATACCAAGTAAGTTGGCAGAGAAAAAAACCCAAAAGAACTGCGGGTGCTGGAAATCGGAAACAAAACAGAAATTGCTGGGTAAACCCAGCACATCTGGCAACATCTGTGGAAAGAAATCAGAGTTATCATTTTGGGTCCAGTGACCCTTCTTCAGAACCAATGTTAGGAAAAAGTTGTTTTTCATGCTGATGATAGTGTGAAGGAGGGGTTAAGAGTAAATGATAGGTGGAGATAGAGCTCAAAGAGAGTGAGGAACAGTTGGACAGGCAAGTAGTGCTTAACAGTCAGCCTAGGTGAGTGTACAGTGGCTAACGGGGACTATCAGTGGTGAACAACGGGTTGTGTGTAACAGCTGACCATGTGATAACAAGGCCTGATGTGTGTGGGGGTTGGGAAAAGGACGTGGGAGAAGGTGCCCTAAGCCTTAAAAGTCCTAAAATTGCTGAACTCAATACTGAGAACAGAAGGCTGTAGAGTTCCCAAGTAGAAAATGAAATGCTGTTCTTTCAGTTTATCCAGACCTTCACTGGAGCACTGCAGCAAACCTGAGACAGAGATGTTAGCCAGGGAACAGAGTAGGCAGCTGGAAGCTCAGGGGTTTTTTTGCACACAGGACGTAAATGTTCTATGAAGTAGTCACCCAATCTACACTTCATTTCCCCAGTGTAGAGGAGACCACATTGTGAGCAGCAAATGCAGTAGATTAAATTTCTGGCATGTTAGGTGTAAGGGTGGTGGATGCCCCATTAATTTGGTAGATGGGCTACAAAGAGCTACAGGGCTGGATACAGGGGCATATGTTGACATGGATGGCATGGGGTGTTATGGGGCAGGCAAAGGGGCCTGGTGGGTTATGTGGTATCATGAGGGTGGATACAGGACATGGAGTGTGTGTAGGGGTATGAGGATGGGTAGGTTGCTTTATTTTACCCCGTTTTGTGTTTTTTTAAAAACATCAAGGTAGTGCCCGTGCTTCAAGGCGGGCCTTGTATGTCGGCAGCTGACAATGTACACTCCAGGGTCACCAGGCCAAAGTTTTGAAGTAGCCAGCACCACTTCAGATCAAAGGCTCTGTGATAGGCTGCAAGTTTAAAACAAAGCCAAGCTCACAGAGCCAGGAATTCTCCTGACTCTGTGCAGTCAATTTGCAGACAAAAGTACTCAAAAGTAGACTCTGTGGTCGACTCTAAACTACACTTTGAAATGGCTTAGCAAAGTCATTCAGTTGTATAAATTGCTAGGAAGTCTCAACAATGAAATGACAGTCATACTCATGGAATCATACCGTAGAGACAATGTCCCAGACACCACCATCATTATCCCTGGAAATGTTGAATTCCACTGACAGGACAGATCCAGCAGAGGTGGTGGCACAGTGGTATACAGTCGGGATGGAGTTGCCTTGGAAATCCTCAACATCGACTCCGGATACCGTGAAGTTTCATGGCATCTGGTTAAATGTGTATAAGGAAACCTCCTCTTGGTTACCACGTATTGTCCTCCCTTGGCTGATGAATCAGTGCTCTTCCATGTTGTACAACATTTGTAAGAAGCAATGAGGTAACAAGGGAACAAAATATACTTTGGGAGGGTGGGGGGATTTCACTGCCCAACACCAAGAGTGGCTCCACAGCTGCACTACTGATTGAGTTGGTTGGGTGCTGAAGGACATAGCTGCCAGACTGGGTCTGGCAGCAAGTGGGGAGGAAACCAATAAGTCGGAAAAAATATATTTGCCTTCATCCTTAACAACCTGCTAGCTGCAGATGCATCTGTCCATGGCAATGTTAGTAAGAGTGACCACTGACAGTCCTTATGGAGGCAAAGTCCCACTTTCTTACCTAGAATAACTTGCAGCATATTGTGTGGCACTATTCCCATGCTACATGGGACAGACGTCAAATAGATCTGGCAACCCAAGACTGGGCATCTTTGAGGTGCTGTTGGGCCATCAATAGCAGCTGAATTGTACTCCATCACAATCTGTAACCTCATGTCCTGCACTCAATCACAACCATTAAGCCAGCCTGGTTCAGTGGAGAGTGCAGGAGGGCATGCAAAGAACAGCATCAGGCATACCTAGAAATCAGGTATTAACCCAGTGAAGCTACCAAACAGGACTACTTGCATGTCAAACAGCACACGCAGCAAGCGATAAATAGAGCTAAGCAATCCCACAACTAATGGGTCAGATCTAAGCTCTATAGAACTGCCACATCCAGTAATGAATTGTGGTGGACAATGAAGTAACTCACTGGAGGATGAGTCTCCACAAATATCCCCATCCTCAATGATGGATGAGCCCAACACAATACTGCAAAAGATAGGACTGAAGCATTCACAAAAAATTCAGCCATAATTGCCGAGTGGATGATCTACCTTGGCCTCTTCCAGTGGTTCCCAATATCACAGATACCAGTCTTCAGCCAATTTGATTCACTCCACGCTCAAGAAACAGTTATAAGCACTGGAAACTGCAAAGGTTTTGGGCCCTGGCAATATTCCAGCAATAATACTAAATTCATGCTCCAGAATTTGCCGCTGCACGAGCTGTTCCAGTACAATTACAACATTGGCATCTACCTGACAATATAGAATAATGCCCAGGTATGTCCTTTACTCAAAATGTAGGATAAGTCCAACCCAGCCAATTACTGTTAGTCTAAGCTCGATCATCAGTAAAATAATGGAAGGTGTCATCGTCAGTGTTATCAAGCAGCACCTGCTCAGTGATGTTTGGTTTGAGTTCTGCCAATGGCATTCAACTCTTGACCTGATTACAGCCTTGGTTCAAACATGGACAAAAGAGTAGAATTCCAGGGGTGAGGTGAGAGTACAGCCTTTAACATCAAGGTGCATTCAACAGAGTATGTCATCAAGGAGCCCGAGCACAACTGGAATCAATGGGTGTTCAGGCAGTAAAATCTTGTACCTGGCATATAGGAAGATGGTTGTGGCTGTTGGAAGTCAGTCATCTCAGCTCCAGGACATCTCTGTAAGAGTTCCTCAGGGTAATGCCCTGGACTCAAACATCTTCAACTGCTTCACCAATGACCTTCCCTCCATCATTAGGTTAGAAGGGGGGGATGATTATCGATGATTGCACAATGTCAGGCACTATTCATTATTTCTCAGCCCATGTTCAAATGCAACATGATCTGAATAATATTCAAGCTTGCACAAGTTACATTCACGCCACACAAATAATGAGCAGTGATAATCTCCATTACGAGACAATGTAACCACCATCACTTGACGTTCAAAGGTGTTACCATCATTGAAACCTCACTATCAAAATCCTGAGAGCTACTATTGACCAGAAACTCAACTGGTCTCACCACATGAACACAGTAGATACAAGAGCAAGTCAGATATTAGGAATACTGCAGCAAGTAACTCACCTTCAAACTCTCGAAAGCCTGTCTACCATCTACAAGTCAGGAGTGCGATGGAGTACACCCCATTTGCATGGATGGGTGCAGCTCCACCAACACTCAAGAAGCTTGACATCATCCAGGGCAAAGGTGCTCGCTTGATTGCCACCAAATCCACAAATATCCACTTCCTTCAACACCAACACTCAGTCACAGCAGCATGTACCATCTACAAGATGCACTGCAGAAATTCACCAAAGAACCTGAGATAGCATCTTTCAAGTACTTCCTTCTAGAAGGACAGGAGCAACAAATACATGGAAACATTACCACCTTCAAGTTTCCCTCCAAGCCAGTCAGCATCCAGACTCAAAATTATATTGTTGGTCCTTCACTTTCATTGGGTCAAAATCCTGGAATTCCTCCCATGGCATTGTGGGTCAATCCACGGCATATGAATGCAATGGTTCAAGAAGGCTGTTCACCATCATATTCTCAAGGGCAACTAAGTATCAGCAATAAAACTGCTAGCCAGACAGTGAAGCCCATGTCCCACTTTTTAAAAATATAAATCTAGGTTTAAAATGCTTGGAAGAAAGTTTAAAGGATATAAAGTCATATCGTGTGGAAACAGGACCTTCAGTTCAACTTATCTATGCCAAGTTTCTCAAACTAAAACTAGTCCCATTTGCCTGCATTTGACCCATATCCCTCTAAAACCTTCCTATTCCTGTGCCTGCCAAAATGTCTTTTAAATATTGTAACTGTACCTACCTCTACGACTCAGTAATTTACAGTAATGCTTATCTTTAAGCAAGTCTTTGCTATTTATAATTGCTTTGCTTGTAACCTCTTCCTTCTTTTAATGAAATCCTCACATTATCCATTTCTGAAGAATGGTACGACCACATTCTGCAAGAAAATGTCCCTTTGGGGCCTTAAGCAATGAAACCTGTACCAAAAGGGATAGTTACTGAACCAAATAATTTATTTTTAAGTGTCATCCACTAGTCATCACCAAGATGCTACCACCTCATTTAAATCTTCACATGTCATTTTACAAAAGGGAACTGTAAAACAACTTCATTCCATCAGAGGCTTTGGATTCCTGTACACCAGCCCAAAAAAGATAGAACAAATGATGATCTCATTGCACCAAAGACTGGGCAAAGTTTTCAGCATGATGCGATCACCAAACATCTTCCCTTTCAGCTTGAAGGGATTGATCCTTCCATAACACCCTGGTTAATCTCCAATAAAGTTGGTAACGTATGCCCTTCCATCTCTCTTCACACCATCCAAGGCCCCAAACACACCAAGGTGAAAGAGCAATTTATATGTACTTCTTTTACGTTACACTACATCTGTTGCTCAATGCAGTCTGCTCTACTTTAAAAGACCAAACACAAATGAAGTGAAAGCTTCATTGACGACCGATTAGGCTGTAAGCATAATCCTGGGATTTCAGTCATTGATCATTGTAATTCTCCAGCTTGCTCTGACACTGATGTTTCTGTCCATCATCTGCAGTATTCCAAAGAACTCAACATATGCTCAAGAAACAGTTCATCTTTCAGCTGGCAGCTTAACAATCTTCTACAGCTAGTTTAAGCTTAATAAATGTTGTTTCCTATTTCTTTGCAGGTTTTTATTTGCATTGCCCAAAGCACTTGGAGGGGGGGGTTAAAAAACGGTGTTTTAGATTGGGATGATAGTCCCCTTATGAGCTAGACACTAGACAAAAAAAAAGAACTGCGAATACTAGAAATCAGGATCAGAATCATAAATCATTGGAAAAGCTCAGTAAGTCAGGCAGCAACCATGGAGAGAAAGCGGGGCCACTGCCCCGGGCCTGGTGACCAATCTGAATCAGAACAGGTGAACAGTTCTGAAGAAGAGTCATTGGACCTGAAACATCAATTCCGTTGCGCCTCCAAAGATGTGGCCCGCCTCGCTGAGCCTTTCTGGCAATTTCTGATTTTGTTCCTTTAAGAGCTAGGTTTGCCTGAAGGACGCAGACGCCGCCGACGATGACGTCACTTCCGCCCCCACCGACCTCGCAACCTTCATGATCGCGGCCCAAACAACCGCCTCCGGGATCGCCGCACAGACAACCTGCTCTGCGATCGTCATGAAGACAATCGCCAACACATTGGAAACCTCCGCGGCTATGGGGAAGAACTCTGTCTCCGTGGTCGCCGCAGCTACTTCCGCCCCCAGTGACGTCAGCAACCTACATTTGGACCACATCGCCGCATGTGTCTCCGCCCCCCCGCCGCGTTCCGTCACCACGCCTAACCCCGCCCCCCGCCGCGTTCCATCACCACGCCTAACCCCGCCCCCCCCGCCGCGTTCCGCCACCACGCCTAACTCCGCCCCCCGGCCGAGTTCCATCACCACGCCTAACCCCGCCCCTCCGCTGCGTTCCGTCACCGCGCCTAACTCCGCCCCCACGCCGTGTTCCGCCACCACGCCTAACTCCGCCCCCCGGCCGAGTTCCGTCACCGCGCCTAACCCCGCCCCCCCGCCGGTCTCCATCACCATGTCCAACCCCGCCCCCACATCCAGCTCCAGTCCCACACCAGGTCCTAGCTCCCCGCCCTGCTGTGTGTTCACCATCCCTCCAGACCTGCCCCTCTCTGAGGATGAAAGATCAGTCCTCAGCAGAGGTCTCACCTTCGTTCCCACACGTTCTCGGGTCAATGAATTCAATACACGGAGTGACATCGAACAATTCTTCCGCCGCCTTCGCCTCCGTGTCTTCTTCTTCAATCAAGACTCTCGCCCACCCTCTGACGACCCCTTCTCCCACCTCCAACACACCCCGTCCACCTGGACACCCCGTGCTGGCCTCCTACCTGCCCTCGACCTCTTCATAGCAAACTGCAGCCGCGATATTAACCGCTACCTGAACTCCCACACCCCTCCCACCCACTCCAACCTCTCACCCTCGGAACGCGCAGCCCTCCACTCCCTCCGTTCCAACCCCAACCTCACCATCAAACCAGCTGACAAGGGAGGCGCAGTAGTAGTTTGGCGCACTGACCTTTACACCGCTGAGGCCAAACGCCAGCTCGCAGATACCTCCTCCTACCGTCCCCTTGACCATGACCCCACCCCCCACCACCAAACCATCATCTCCCAGACCATCCATAACCTCATCACCTCAGGGGACCTCCCATCCACCGCCTCCAACCTCATAGTCCCACAACCCCGCACCGCCCGTTTCTACCTCCTGCCCAAAATCCACAAACCTGACTGCCCCGGACGACCCATCGTCTCAGCCTGCTCCTGCCCAACCGAACTCATCTCGGCATACCTCGACACGGTCCTGTCCCCATTAGTCCAAGAACTCCCCACCTACGTTCGTGACACCACCCACGCCCTCCACCTCCTCCAGGATTTCCGCTTCTCCGGTCCCCAACGCCTCATCTTCACCATGGACATCCAGTCCCTGTACACCTCCATCCCCCATCACGAAGGACTCAAAGCACTCCGCTTCTTCCTTTCCCGCCGTACCACCCAGTACCCTTCCACCGACACCCTCCTTCGACTGACCGAACTGGTCCTCACCCTGAACAACTTTTCTTTCCAATCCTCCCACTTTCTACAAACAAAAGGAGTAGCCATGGGCACCGCATGGGCCCCAGCTATGCCTGCCTCTTCGTAGGATATGTGGAACAATCCATCTTCCGCAACTACACTGGCCCCACCCCCCATCTTTTCCTTCGCTACATTGATGACTGTATCGGCGCTACCTCGCGCTCCCATGAGGAGGTTGAACAGTTCATCCACTACACTAACACCTTCCACCCCGACCTCAAATTCACCTGGACAGTCTCGGACTCCTCCCTCCCCTTCCTAGACCTTTCTGTTTCTATCTCAGGCGACCGAATCAACACGGACATCTACTACAAACCAACCGACTCCCACAGCTACCTGGACTACACCTCCTCCCATCCTGCCCCCTGTAAAAACGCCATCCCATTCTCCCAATTCCTTCGTCTCCGCCGCATCTGCTCCCAGGAGGACCAGTTCAAAATACGTACAACACAGATGGCCTCCTTCTTCAAGGACCGCAATTTCCCCCCCGACGTGGTCGACGGTGCCCTCCACCGCATCTCCTCCACTTCCCGCTCCTCCGCCCTTGAGCCCCGCCCCTCCAACCGCCACCAGGACAGAACCCCACTGGTCCTCACCTACCACCCCACCAATCTCCATGTACAGCGCATCATCCGCCGTCACTTCCGCCACCTCCAAACAGACCCCAGCACCAAGGATATATTTCCCTCCCCTCCCCTATCAGCTTTCCGTAGAGACCACTCCCTCCGCGACTCCCTTGTCAGATCCACACCCCCCACCGACCCAACCTCCACTCCCGGCACCTTCCCTTGCAACCGCAGGAGGTGCAACACTTGCGCCCACACCTCCCCCCTCACTTCTCTCCAAGGCCCCAAAGGAAACTTCCATATCCGCCACAGATTCACCTGCACCTCCACCCACATCATCTACTGCATCCGCTGCAGCCGGTGTGGCCTCCTCTATATTGGGGAGACAGGCCGCCTACTTGCGGAGCGATTCAGAGAGCACCTCTGGGCCACCCGGACGAACCAACCCAACCACCCTGTAGCACAGCATTTCAACTCCCCCTCCCACTCCACCGAGGATATGCAGGTCATTGGACTCATCCACCGCCAAACCACAACAACCCGACGGTCGGAGGAGGAGCGTCTTATCTTCCGACTGGGAACCCTCCAACCACAGGGGATGAACTTGGACTTCACCAATTTCTTCATCCCCCCTCCCCCCACCTTGTCTCAGCCGAATCCCTCCAGCCCGGCACCGCCTTCCTGACCTGCAGTCTTCTTCTTGACCTCTCTGCCTCCATCCTACTCCGACCTATCACCCTCACCTTGACCTCTTTCCACCTATCACATTTCCAACGCCCCTCCTCCAAGTCCCTCCTCCCTACCTTTTATCTTCTCCTGCTGAACACTCTCTGCTCATTCCTGAAGAAGGGCCTGTGCCCGAAACGTCGAATCTCCTGTTCCCTGGATGCTGCCTGACCTGCTGTGCTGTTCCAGCAATAAAGTTTCAACTTTGATCTCCAGCATCTGCAGACCTCACTTTCTCCTTGCCTGAAGGATCTCTTGTGAAAGAGCAACTTGCTTCCATGTGCTAAAGAAGTTTTTTTTCCCCACAGAGGGCTGGAGGTGCCTGGGAGTGTGCTGCCAGGGGAAGTGGTAGAATCAGATATGTTAGCAAAGTTTAAGAGATACTTATACAGGCACGTGAACAGGTAGAGAATAACGGGATACAAACCATATGCAGGCAGATGGGATTAGTTTAGAATGGCATCTTGGTTGGCACAGACGTGGTCCATCAAAGGGCTTGTTCCTGTACTGTACTTTTCTATGTTCTATGTTTTCATTGCCTAACAGTCAACGATCATCCAGTTGGATAAGAAAAGGTTTGGTTGGATTCTGTATGATACGGGAGGATACTGCGTTGTGAAAATGGACATGATAGGTATCTAATGGCAGGCATCTAGGGTGGAGATGTGATGAAACCTCTTGGAATACCTTCAACCCTATTTTAAAAATAGCATCGGTGTCCAAATTATACCAACTCCAATAGCTTCGGACTCAGAACTGAACAGGAATCCATGGTTCATGACTTCTCCAAGTTAGTAAAGATAACCAATGTAAAGTTACAACTCACATTAGCTCATAGTTTGTAACTTCAGAATCAATATGCCCCTCTTTGAGAATTAAAAACTGGAAGGGCTATCAGAAAATAAATCCCTTAATAATAGTTTTTTTTTAGGGGGGATCATGTATTGGAGAGGCTGACAACCTACGCAGATCCTCTAGAACAGAATTTTTATACAAAGTTTCATTGTATCACTCCTTCTAAAGATTTTGAGACTTGACTTTAATTAAGAATGTCTGGCACTACAATTAAAAAAAATTTGATTGGTTACATCTAAAGTTTACTCCTGTTGCACAGATCAGAGCAGTTTTGACATATGAAATGCTATATTCACTCGATCTGTAATCTCTCAGGACCCAAAGACCATCCCTGGCCTTGCATTCGTCCAAAAATCGTCTTGTCGGCAGCGATCCTTCCAAATGCTAAGCTGCCAGGTCTGAGGTTGCTGTCACTAGACCTTGAAATGAAAGTCTGAAGTGAAAGGATTTAAAGACTGCTGTGGATACTTATGGCAGTGTTGTTTACCTGCAAGGCATGTTTGTAGTTTCTAATAGTGAAGGGCAAGATGGGTTGAGAACACAGGTGGATAAAGCAGAATCAGCTACAGAAAATATGGATAAACGTAAGGGATTAAATTTATTAAATAAACCTTCTCAAGATTTGTTTGACCATGGAACTGTTTAAACTGAAATTTTTTTTATTGTTGGGCCTGCTGCTACTTTACTCACTTCAGCCTCAAGCAGTGGTTAATGAAAGACATTTCCTGGGGAATTAAGCCTTGAACACCCTCATTATTTGCTTGCAGCTAACATCTTGAGTCAAAGCGTTAGCTTGCACTCTTGCCATGAATGCTGTCTGACCCACTGTGATCTCTAGCAGGTTTTGTTTTCAAAGCATCATTTTGCTTTGTCCAACATGGGTGTAGTCCAAGCATTTCAGACACTCAGGCTTCTACAGATAAAGAGCAAAGTCCACTACAATTATCTCAGAGAGCAACATTTCCTGAGATTCTCATTAATGGCTGGCAGGATGTGTGATAACTAGAAAATCTCTTTGTGTTTCTTCTCTCATAAGAGAATCACTGTCCTGATCTGAAAATGACTTGTAATTTCAGGTTGTTAGTATGATCAAAATGTATTCAATGTTTATCTCTGACTGACAACTTGACATGCCTTTTACACTCTCCTGCTGCACTACTAACTACAGACCTTTTACCTTGTGCTTGAGCACTGAAGTTATGCACCACCGTTTTCATGGTGATACACCCAACAATGTCACTTTCACTAAATGGCCAATCTCCCTCCACACTTATTTATTTTCACCTGACTGTCTCAATGTCATCGTTGTGACTGTTCATCGTCAATGGACGCTTTGTACTATTGCTCACAGATTCTAAACTCAACAGCTGATCATTTCTGTATGCCAGACTTATTGACTTCTGCCATTCGTGTGTGCAGATTGGTTCGTTTGCATTGTCTGATCATGCTTTTGGATTTTTGTGACAAACTTCAAATGAAATTCAATATTTTGGCAATATTTTGAATTTTGGCAATCAGCAAGTCCTCTTTCTGAGTAAATATTTCTTGGCTTTTCAAAGGTAAAATTATGATTGAAAGATCAGTAATATTGTGGAGAAGGCCTTATTAAAAAAGAGCAAAGAACAAAGTTGCATTCAGCTAGCACTTTTCTTTCTTCAATTTCTAATAAAGAGTGTTGTGGCTGATTAATAGTGCAGTATTACTACTTGTTTCATAGATAAAATCAGCAGTCAATTCTCACATAGCAGAGTTCCGTGAACAACAAATTAAATAAATGGCTATGTGTTTGTTTGGTGACATTGGAGGAGGAATGACTATTGAAACTGGGGCCATAAGTCTTGAACCCTAACAATACTCTCAGTTTTTCACCAAAGAAACATTCTACATTTGCCTGTTTCATTAATTTGATGTCTCAGTTGAACAGCTGAGCTGTTGTCAATGCTGCACTCTTTCAGAGGGACATAAAATATCTGCACGACTTCTGTGTTCAAGTCCTACCAAGTGATTAAAAAATGAGCATTTTCAGAAAGCCAAGCTGACTGTAAATTATTGTATTCTTTTAAAAAATAAGAATGGTTAATGAAATCTAAGAGGTAGATAGAAGAGTGAATTCTTCAACTTGACCAAGGTTCCTCAGACTCCAGAGGTTTTCCTGCTCTGTAGTAAGCAAAGAATTCTACTTATTGGTAGCTTTGTTTCTCAGAAATTAATCAGGCAAGTTATAAAATGAGAAGTGATCAAATAAATCGTCATCTGGCATTTGAATGTTGTCCAAGTGTCAATCAAAACCACTATCTTGACCAAGAAGTTCTTTCCAAAGCTCCAGTCCCTTTAAATTCAAACAGGATGCATTCCTTAATAATACATAGAAATATAAATATTACTAAGTTGCTGGTATATGAAAGGCTCAATTGACAGTGTCAGTGAGCTACACAGCCTATGGAACACAGTATAGATAAACATTCCTTTGCCCCAGTACACGTTCAGCCTCAGCTTTTGAACCATTGTATTTGTCCCAACATACAGCATCTTCATCTGTTCAAGTCTATATAATAGTCTGATCTCTGGTAATAGAAGTGTAGAAACTGTCATGTTCTAGTATATTATAAACATTCAATCAAAGATTTATGTTATGAAAAGTGAACAAAGACCTGCAGAAAATATCCCTCTGTAGAAATCTGGCTTCCCTTGTGGATGGAAAACACTCCCAAAGGGGAACAAAATTTAGGTTGTGGTAGTCGTGTCAATGCACTTTTCCGGAGCGAATTCGAAGGATAATTTCAAATTGAATAGGTCATTCAAATACAAATACACTGAATGTTTGAGACAGCCAAAGCATAAAGCAATAATATGGGATGATTTGAATCAACAGACACATCATCCTTTGTCTGAAAAAAGGTACATTGAACCTGCGTAAGTTACAAGATGAGGGAACCATTTTGTTGTCTGTTTTACAATTGGAAAAAAATATTCCTTGCAGATACTGAATACGACCAAAACCATCAGACCAACTGCAAGTCATCTAAAGAACCAAATAAACAGTAATAGTCAGTAATAGGAAGGGGGACATCACTTTGCCAACAGATGCCATCTCCCACACCCCAACCTCAAGTTCACCTGACAACCAACCTTCTGGACATTCAACAATAACAAGAAATCACAACCTATTGAAAATCCTTTCTTCAGATTTTTGTTTCAACTTTAACCATCAATTTCATCTAAGAAACTACAGCCTCCATGTCTCCATAGTCCAGAGGAATGGCCAGAAATATCATTCTAGCCACTTCACACACACTATCTCTGCCACTGTATCCACCTCCTTTCTCATTATTGTCTGCAAAATCTTCCCTCAACTCTTCATGTTCTTTCTATGCCCCCAACTTCTGACACCAGTACATGGTCTCTGAGCTGCACCCTCACTCTGAGAAAAGCTCACCACAATTCACGTAGTTGCATCAGGTCCAACTGCTATGTTGTCCATTTTCATCTCACTCAATCACTCCCTTTCTCTCACTCCAGGAAAAGATAGCCCACAATAGGGCAGGAAGGCCCGAACAGTTGAAGGGGTGCCAGACATGAGGTTTTTCAAGGTAGACAAAGAAACAATATCCTTTCAGCCACAGGAGGAGACTGAGGCTACTGCTGGGGGATGCAGAGACCTTCCTGCTTTGCCAACTGAATATTTAGTATTCATCATTCCACTATAACTTTTACAGTAACCCTGTTGTCAAGGTCATTCATTGCACACCACTGCAAATCCCTGATGCCTTCTCTCTCAGGTCTTGTAGGCTCCATGGCCATGGTGAAATGGCCAGTGCCACCAGAAGCCATCATTTCAACCTAAGAGGCAAGGGTCCTAAAATGTCGGAGGAATCATTGACAAGGCTGTTCCCTGTAGCTCCCTATTAATTCAGATATGACATCTCACTGGGAATATTAGGCTTAGAAAGTGTGGGAGCAGTGAATATATATATGAACAAGGAATAAGACTAAGCTACTGAACCCTCAAGCATGATCTGCCCTTCAATAAGATCATGGTTGATCTGATTTTAACCTCAACTCTACCATTCCCACACGTCCCTCATAATCGTTCACTCCTTTAGGAATCAAGAATCTATCTGCCTCTGCATTTTGAATATTTAAAGATCTGCATCCACTGCCTTTTGAAGAAGGGAATTCCAAAGACTCAAAAAATGTTTCCTCATCTCTGTTCTAAATGGAAGCCTCCTTATTTTTAAATCATGACCCTTGTTTCTAGATTGTCTTACAAGAGGAAACATCCTTTCAATATCCATCTGGTCAAGTCCCCTTGGGATTTTACAGAGGAACTTTGATTATCTGAACGAGATGGGTGGGCACTATTTCATTCGGATAATTGATTATTCGGATAATTGATTTGACCTTAAACAAGAGAAGCCATAACGATCTAATGCTGTGCTCTACTGGAGAGTTTGTTTAATTCTATAATTTTGATAATTCTGCTATTTAAAAAAACTAATCTTTGCATTCTGCAAGTTGCAGGTTAAACTGAGAATGACTAAACCGTTACCATCACATAAATATATGAAATCCCAGCATTAATCAAGTTCCTGAACAGCTTCAATGATCACAAGAGCATTTATCAGTTTCTGGGAACTCAGTGTCACGATATAAAGACAGAAGCACTGCCTCATGTATGCGTTTACTTTCTCAGCTATTTTTTAATGAACAGCACAATAAAGTGAGGGGAATAAATCATTTACTTTTGCAAAGAGCTATGTAACTAACCCTTACGTAAAAAAATCCAGTCGCTGATGCTTGAAGTGCTTGTGTTTCTTTGCTTTTGTCAGTGTTTTCTGATGTCTCTCAGTACAGGTAATCCAAATACACTTACCTCTTTGATGTAAAATTTTTGCAGGACCTTGAGATCTTCTTTGGATAAGCCAAAATTTGGATAATTGATGTTTGGATAATCGAGGTCCCTCTGTACATGCTTCAGTCAAGTTACCTCTGACTCTCCTAAACTCCAGAAGCTACAGGCCCACCCTGTTAGACTTTTCTCATAAGGCAATCCACTCTTTCCAGGTATTTTGTTTAGTAAACCTTCTCTGAACTCTTTCCAATGCATTAGCTTCCTTCTATAAGTACAGTGACCAGTACTGCACACAATACTCCAGATGTGGTCTCACTAATGCCTGGTATAACAAAAGCATAACCTGCCTATCTTTGCATTCAATTCCCCTTGCAATGAATCTTAACATTCTGATAGCTCTCTGGACTAATTGTTGTATCTGCATTCTAACCTTCCGTGAATCATGCACTTGGACACGTGATCTCTGCAACCACTCCCCAGTTAGACAAAATGCTTTTTTGAAAATTCTTTTTTGCCAAAATGAACGATTGCACATGCTCCCACATTGCTGGTGTGAATGAGGTGGTCAGCAATCTGTGGGGCTACTGTAAGTGTCATTGCGCTTGGATGGCCAGTGATTAAGGATTCCCCCAGGTCCTTGTCCTGTACAGTGCATGGGTTTATATGCAATGTTCTTTTAAAAGCTCTAATGTCCTCTCCATCACAGGTCAAGTCACTTACCCCATCCACTCTGCGTGTTTTATCTCACTGACGTCCAGCATGATGAAAGGTGACAGTGAGCACTCTTTGCTTAGTGGCTTCCAGCCTCCACTTCAATGTGTCAGTGAGGCTCCAAACAGACAAATCATCTTCCTGCAGTCCTTTCCATAAATCTCATAGGCTTTGCATCTCTCCATGCCCTCACCCAATCATTCTACCTGCAGTTATAGTTACACTTGCCTCCATTTCTCACCAACCACTACCCTTTTTGTACCCATAACACCCTTTGCCATTATGTTTCTGTGTAGGAGCTGATAGACTGAACATGTCACGAACCGCTTGAGTGAACATCACCAGACAATAACTGCTCAGACCCCTGATTGGTAGCTGTGCATCTCTCAACTATGTTAACCCTACACCCTGGACTGACTGTTGAAGGGCCACAAAACTGACTGTGATCTGCTCTCTGGGTTGTAAAGGCATGAGCCCCCTCATTGAGATAATCGTAACTGGATATCTGACTATGGCCAAGCACCTGTACTGGCAAGAAAGGCTGCCCCTGACTGACTATGTTGGCACCTCCCGAAGGACTGGTCCAACAATGCATTTGGATGAGGGGTCCTCCTATAAGAGCTTAAGAGGTGACTACTTGTTTGTCCCAAAAGCTGCTGGCACACAGTGCAGGTATGAGATTAATATAGCTCACTGTCATGCAGTACATTACCTTGATCGAGGACTGCTGAGCCTGATGCGTGACTGCACTGACTGATATAGCAAGGAAAGGCAAGGCAAGGCATGGATGATACACGCATGCAAGTAGGTGCTGAGTGAGCTCTAAGAGAGCAAGTGAGCAGTCATGAGATGCAGCCTGATCTAATCCTTTAACAAGCTGCCTGCCTGTGTAAAGTGTCCCTGTTGCAGTTTTTCAATGCAAATCTACACGTCCTGCCTGAGTATAGGAGAGGTGCCATGATGGCAGTGAACAGTTGGCAGATGCTGAATGTTAATGCCAGTAGATGAGGGTGCCTGCAGATCATGTCTTGCAATGCACTTTGTTGTATGCAACGTGGAAGCCCTTCAGCCAACAAGTCCGCACTCTCATTTATGTGTCAAGTTTTCTCGGGATCTAGCTTGTTTGGTGCATTTGGAAAAACAGAAATCTGAGTGTTAATGAGGTAGATTATTCCTTTAACAACAGAGAGAAAAAAACCTGCAGATTGCTATAAATCAGAAACAAAAGCAGCAATGGCTAGAAAAAAACTTGGCAGGCCTGGCAGCATCTGTGGCGAGAAATCAGAGTTAACATTTCGGGTGAGTGGCCCTCAGAGGAAGAGTCATTCGGCCCAAAACATTAACTCTGATTTCCACAGATGCTGCCAGACCTGCTAAGCTTTTCCCGCAATTGTTTCTGTTCTTTTAACAAGGCAGTTAAAAAACAATGATCACCAGAATTGACAACTCATTGCTTAACGAAAATTGCATTGGGCTGTTTGTCAAAAGCATAGAAACTTCAGCAGGATCACCTTGTTGGATTTCTCATCTGATTATGCCACAAGTCTCACTGCCATAGCCCATCCGACACCTAGAAGATTCCACCCATCATGATGTTCCTCATCAGATCATCGATGCCATTTTTAAAATGGATCAAACTTTATTTCAAATGCTTCTACTCTTTAAACTAGGACCTCCCTTTAATTGGAATGCCTAATGATCTCAGGCCATACTGAACTCTTGAGAGGTTTGGCAGAACATAACTGCTGCTATTTTCAAAATGGAGATTTAATTTTTTTTAGCTTGGGTGCTGACTTCAGAAATAAATTAATATGAGCTTCCAACCTTCATATCCATACCTTAAACTCCCTATAATAAAGGATTTAACATTTTTCACAAATCACTCTACACATATAATGGAATAATCCAAATGTGCAGTCACTGCTAATAGGCAGCTCATACTAATGATTCAACTTGGGACTCTTAGACTTTACCCTTCAGGCAAAAGATGAAATGCATCTAATCCTTTATTTCTTTCCAAGAAACAATTCCATTCTAAAATGTTAACCCCTTACGGATCTCCAGGTGCATCAATTTGCTTTAATGCCAGAATGGACAATGATGTTTCAGGTGTCCATTAAGCTTAGTTAATTTGACAGTTCTGTTAATTCACGAGGATATGTACATCACTGGCTAGGCCTGCATTTATGGCCTATCCTTGAGAAAGGGGTGGTGAGTTACCTTGTACAAACATTGGAGTGGAGGGATAATCACAGCATTGTTACGAAAGGAGTTGTAGGATTTTGATTCAACGACAGTGAAATAAATGGTATATTTCTAAGTCAGGATAATGACTTATAGAGGAAGTTGCAGGTGGTGGTATTCTCATACATCTCCTGCTTTTATCATTTTAGTTGGTACAGGTTGATGGTATGGAAGGTGTTGTCTAAGGAGTCCGGGTGAGTTACTGAACTATACGCCAATTGCACTTGGCTAGTGCAGGATAGTTCTGGAGTATAAATTTTTAATCAATAGTATTGCTGAAAAAATGAAATGCCCTCCTGCACTCTGTTGAACCAGGTTGTATGCCAGCTAGTGCATTATCCAGTGATTTCAGCCATTTTTTGATATCACCCAAAATGAAAATAAAGTGGTTAAAAATTGTGCTTTTTCAGAGATATTCAGAGATAAGACTAAGATGGATCAACTACTCAGCATTTCCTTTTTTTTCTTTTGATCTATCCCTTAACTGCTTTTGCCTGTCTGTCTTTCAAAGAGTGGGGCCTAGAATCAAGCAAGATTGAGTTTAAGTCATAAATGTTAATTACTTTACCTTGTTGCTTAATTTTGTTCTGTTAAAACTATTGTATTAATAATGATTTGTTAATTATTTAGTTTAAGCTATAAACTTGGTGCCTGGTATCAGTTATTGGCAACATCTGGTATTAGTTATTTAAAAAGTCTGATTATGAACCATTAGGGTCAATTTTGAGGGCCTTTGAATGTTTTACTTTTACTGTGTTCCTGACACAGGGTTGGGGAAGCTGATTTGATTTTGCTGTCTGTCTTCATCTTGTAACAGAAGACAAATGTCTTTTGCATGATGCGCGAGATTCCGGCATCATTGAAGATGGGAAATATTTATGTTGGTTAATTCCACCACCACTCACAACTGGATGTGTCAGGTCCACAGAGCTTGGTTCTGATCCATTGGTTATAGGATCAGTTAGCGGGAAAATGAGGTTGAAAAACATATCAGCCATGATTGAATGGCGGAGCAGACTCAATGGGCCAAATGGCCTAATTTCTGCTCCTATGTCCCAGATGGCTACTTATTTCAAGGACCGCAACTTCCCCTCCACGGGATCAACAAAACGCTCCAGCGTATCTCCTCCACTTCCCGCACAACCACCCTTGATCCCCCTCCCTCCAACTGCAACAAGGATAGACACCCCCACCCCCAAGTCCTCACCTTCTACCCCAATCATCTCCAGAAACAGTGCATCATCCTTCTCCATATCTGCCACCCACAATCAGACCCTATCACCAAAGATCTATTTCCCTCCCCGCCTCTATCTGCATTCCATGGAGATAATTGACTCCATGGCTCCCTCATTAAGTCCACATGCCCCCACCCCAATCAACCTATCCTCCACATACAGCACTTCCCTTGCCACTGCAGGAGGGGTAAAACCTGTGCCACACCACCCCCTGACATCCATCAAAAGCTCCAAAGGATCTTTTCACAGCTGGTGAGATTTTCCTGCACATCCACTCACCTCTTCTACTTTTTTCCATTGCTCCTCTACACTGGGGAGCAGGATACCAACTCATGGAATGTTTCAAGAACCATCTTTGGGACACACGCGTGAAACAACCCCACTATCCTGTGGCCGACCACTTCAACTCCCCCTCCCACTCCACCAAGGACATGCAAGTCCTGGGCCTCCTCCACCGTCAAATCGAAGCCATCCACCAACTGGAGGAAGAAAGCGTCATCTTCTGTCTTTGGACCCTTCAACCATATGGCATCAACATCGACTTCATTAGTTTCCCCTCCCCTCACCTCGTCCCAGATCCAACCTGGTATCACCCTCTTGAACTGTCCTACCTGTCCATCTTCCTTCCCATCTATCTGCTCCACCCTCCCCACTGACCTATCACTATTATCCCCCTCCCCCCCACCCCCAACCCACCTGCATCTCCCGATTGCCTTCCCAGGTATCTTTCTCCAGCCCCACACCAACTCCCCTACTTATCTCTCAGCCCCCTTCTCCCTCCACATTCCTGATGAAGGGCTTATGCCTGAAACATCGATCTTCCTACTCCTCGGATACTGCCTAACCTGCTGTGCTTTTCCAGCACCACACGTTTTGACACTTATGGACTTTTGTCTATTGATGCTGCTTAAGGTGCTGACAAAGAAGTTGTCATGAACTGTAGCTTCACGTTAACACCTCACTTCTTATGTATAACTGCTGCTGTTCTTGTCATGCTCTCCTGCACTTTTTATTGAACCAGGTTAGACCAAGCTTCATGGTCATGGTAGAGTGGGTGAGATAGCATGCAGACTCAGATTAAAGCTGTTACGGACCAGTCCAAACCCCCTCAAAATATATTAAGCAGATAACCTCAACCTTAACTAATTAACAATCCAATATCGTAACATCCCTTGGCAAAGGCAAATTGAGAATATAGATTATCCTGCAATCCACAATCTACAATTCTAGCAGCAGGAAGAGAACTCCAGCATTTAGCTGTATCAAAGAAAGGAATAAGAGCTTCCACATCCAGCTTCAAGGGCCCAGTAACTGCTGAAAGCTAAAGTTAAAAATCCTGGTTCAGTGAGAGCTTGACTCCACCCCTTCAGGCTGCTTTTTTTGCTCTAACATTTAAAAACAAAACCTCACAAGCTGCTTACTTTATTGGCTTTGAACAGACTGCTGTCACCTCCAACTCAACCTGTCTTCATAAAAAAATGAGAACAAATTATACCTCTTAAAGCCATAGTATTATCGCACTGGTTATAGATTTCAGTTGAATGCCATTTCTGTTGTGTTGATGACCCATAGTGCCTTATGTAGCCCACTCCTGAGTTGTTTGATCTGTTCAACGTCTATCCCATTGAGCACAGGTAGTAGTGCCATACAACAAAATAAAGGGTATTCCTGAAGTGAAGCCCAGACTTCATCTGTAGAAACACGATGCAGTCGGCACTGTTATCGATATCATCATGAATGGATGTAACTTTGGCAGGTAATTTGAGAAAATCAAGTAAATGTTTTCCGCTTGTTGTTTTCCCCAGCATTTGCCTCAGACCCTGCCTGAAAGTTGTCTTGTACAGTCAGAACTTTTATGCCATAGAAAGAGGCCTTTCTGCCCATTATGTCTGCACTGGTCATCAAACATTTATCTCTTCTAATTTGAATTTCTAGCACATGGCCCATAGCCTTTTATGTTATGACATTTAAAATGCTCATCTAAATAGACCTTACATGGCTTAAGGGTTACCACCTCCACCACTCTTTCAGGCAACAATTCCAATAACCACAACAATTTGAGTGAATAAACATTTCCACTAACCCCATCCAAACATCCTGCTCCTTACATTAGGACTGTGACCCCTGGTTATTGACCTCTCTACTCAGGGGAAAGTTTTATCCCCATCTACTCTGTGATCTTCATAACTTTGCATCCCTTAATCAGATCTGTGCTCGGTGTTCTTTGCTCTAAGCAAAACAACCTCAGACTATCTGGTGTCTCTTCATAACTGAAACAATCCAACTCAGGCAACATCCTCTTCAGCACTGTCCCTTTGCAATCATATCCTCTTATAGTGTGGCAACCAGAACCACATACTACCTGCCCTGCTGCTTTCAAGTATTTACGGAATAATGCACACCAATGTCCAATACTAGAGAGTTTGGATTTAAGGTAAGGGGTGGGGGCCAGGAGTTCAAAGGAAATGTGAGGGGCAAGATTCTTTCTTTTACACAGAAACTAGTGGATGCCTGGAACATGCTACCAGGGTAGTAGTGGAGGCAGATACAATAGGTGTATTTAATGAGCTTTTAGATGAGGCAAGGAATGGAGGGACATGGACTATGGACAGGCAGAAGGGATTAGTTTAATTGTGTATCATTTTTGTCACAACATTGTGGGCAGAAGGGCCTGTTCCTGTGCAGTACTGTTCTCTGTTCTAATGCCCCTCTGAAATTTTGCACTTCGCAAGATCCTACCATTTGTCAGGTAGTGTCTTTCATTCTTAGTCCTCCAAAAATGCATCACATCAATTTTTCAGGATTAAATTCCATTTTTCATTATTCAGTCCATTTGATAAGCCCATTTTATAACATTCTAAGGCTTTCCCTCACTTGCTGTTTATCACACCACTGTTTTGGATCAACTGCAAATTTACTGATCATATCTTCAACATTCATGTCTAGATCATTAACGTACACAACAAATAGCAAGGAACCTCAGCACCAAAGCCTGTGGTATGCTACTGGACACAGACTTCCAGTCACAGAAACACCCACTGACCATCATCCTCTGTTTCCTGCTACTACAGCAATTTTGAATCCAATTTGTGAAATTGTCCTGGATCTTATTAGATCTCAGCTTCTTAACCAGTCTGCTATGTGAGATCTTGTCAAAAGCCTTAGTGACATCCATATTGGTTGTCAACTGCATTATACTCTTTTACATGACTATTCACCTTCTCGAAAAATGTAAATATGCAGATTAGAGATGATCTCTCCTGACAAAAAAATGCTGAATATTTTTGATTAATCCTTGCCTCTCCAAGTACAGATTCATTCTGTCCCTCAAAAATTTCCAGAAGTTTCTCTACCCATGATGTTGGACTCACTAGACTTTAATTTCCTGCCACATTAGCTCTCCTCCAGTCCACTGTTGCACCTTCTGTGGTTGGACAGGGTTTGAAAATTAATTCTTGATGAAGGGCTTTTTCCCAACACATTGATTTTCCTGCTCCTCGGATGCTGTCTGACCTGTTGTGCTTTTCCATCACCAAACTCTTGACTTTGAAAATTAATGCCAGAGCTGCTGTAATCACTTCCCTTGCTTCACACAGCAGCCTTGGAAATATCCCATTTGGGCCTGTGGAGTTATCCATTTTAAAACCAGATAATGCTACTGAAAATTCCCCTCTTTGAGGCATACTTGTTACTGGACAATGAAATTCCCATCATGTATACATTCTGTACCCTTGGCAATCCCATTGCATTCTCAAGATGGTGTTCAACATGGATGAGCACTGATTCATCACAACTACAATATATAACAATCTTGTTATTGATAATTAATTGTGAGTGATCAAAATCAACCCACTACTAGTGGAATTTTAATGAGTGGAGAGACAACGAATGCAAAGGAGATGAAGAAGAGATAAAATCAGCTGATGTTGAAGGGATTGCATCAGAAATACAGTCAGCAGAAAGATTCTTGGAAATTTCAAATGGGGTTAAGTAAGTTGAAATCTAAACATCATTTATTTCAGCATTTGAATTTTGGACTTATGGCATGTGGGTTTGGATCTGTATGAATGGGGTGGGGGGGGGGGGTGCTTATTAATAATTCTGGAGCCATGATTTTGAAACCAATATGTGAGAGAGTGCAGATCCTGAAGTGATATTGGAATTTTGTTTGTACTGGGAGTTTTACAATCAAATGTAACAAACATTGAAAGGCTTTTTGTTTCAAAGAATCGGTTTTTTTTGCTGAGCGGAATTACACAAAGATCGGAAACCATTTGTTTTTAGTTCAAGGAAGATCTAGCTCAGGTTAGATGTAAGAACAGTTCTCCTGCAGAAAGGAGTTGGTTTAGAATAGTTACGAAATAGTTACAGTTTTAGTTTGAAAACTCCAGACCAGAGGTGTTTAGTTAGAATCTTAAAGGGGTTTTTGAAGGTAAGAAAGATTAAGTTCAGTTGTGTGAATAATCAAGGAAAAAGCTTTTAAAAGCTGCATATCAGGAAGTAAAATAAACAGTTAAGTTCAACCTATAGATGTATTAAAGAAGGAAACTCGCCCTAGAATTTGAGTACTGTAAAGGGATTAGTTGGAATGTTATTTTACCATGTTTTGATATCCTGAAATTGCATTATATGCAAATAGCTTAGTTTATTCTCTTTTTTTTAAACATGACAACTAAATGTTTGTTAAATCTGCAGCATTGTGCGCTTGTGTTTCAATGTAAGGTCACCTTGCTAAAGTTAAAAAAAATCTTGCCAGATTTAATCTAGTATCTGACATGTCTAATAGAAAAATGAGCTATAATGTTTACAAATATAAAAGAAGCGAGGACTAATTTATGTCTGAGAGTGTCAGGGGAAAAGGTCCAGCGCTGAAGTAAAGAAAATAAAAATTAAAGTAATGCGCCCTTAAAGAAAATATGATTTGGAGATGCTGGTGTTGTACTGGGGTGGACAAAGGTAAAAATCACACAACACCAGGATTTAGTCAAACAGGTTTATTTGGAATCACTAGCTTTCAAAATGCTGCTTCTTCATCAGGTGGATGATTAAGCAGCGCACCAAAAGCTAGTGATTCCAAATAAACCTGTTGGACTGTAACCTGGTGTTGTGTGATTTTTAAACTTAAGAAAACAGGATTTCTGAAGCCTATGGGAAAGTAAAAATGCTGTAATTGAGTGTTTTCCCACTCAAAAAATCAAATGGTCAAGTTTCATATTCCAGGCTGAGATTCCGAACGCACTAAGGAAAACGTGGACAAGAATCCAGTCATCTTAGAGGATTTAAAAACATTTTGCATTTTCCATCGTCCAAGAAACAGGAATTTTCAGTTAAGTAATCGAGGTATTTACTGGCAGAGCAATTTGCCCATATCCAGGGAAAAGATAGTCCTGAGAACTTGCCGACGAAAGGTCTTGAGTCAGAGAAATAGTCTCACCAATACCCTATGAAATCCATTCCTCTCAAAGTTCCAAGTATTGAACCTGACATCTTAAAGTCTACCAAAGACCGTACATCTGTTCATATTAAAATGCCCATAGCACAACAAACAAACGGCAGCACAAATATAACATCTTTCATTGACGCATAACACAGAACAGTACAGGCCCTTCGGCCCCGGATGCTGTGCAGACCTTTTTTTTTAGATTACTTACAGTGTGGAAACAGGCCCTTCGGCCCAACAAGTCCACACCAACCGCCAAAGCGTAACCCACCCAGGCCTATTCCCCTACATTTACCCCTTCACCTAACACTACAGGCAATTTAGCATGGCCAATTCACCTAACCTGCACATCTTTGGATTGTGGGTGGAAACCGGAGCACCCGGAGGAAACCCACGCAGACACGGGGAGAATGTGCAAACTCCACACAGAGAGTCACCTGAGGCGGGAATTGAACCCGGGTCTCTGGCGCTGAGGCAGCAGTGCTAACCATTGTGCCACCGTGCCGCCCATTTTATCTTACTCTAAGATGAAACTAACTTATATATCCTTCATTGTGCTATATTGTACATCTCTATGACTCTATGTGTCTATTCAAGTGTCATTTAAATGTCCCTAATGTATCCGACTCTATTAAGACTGCTGGAAGTGCATTCCATGCATCACCACTCTCTGTGTAAAAAGAACCTATCTCTGACATCCCCCCAAAACCTTCCTCCAATCACATTAAAATTATTAACTTGGCGATTTGGATGTAAGTTAGCTCTCTGAGCTGGAAGGTTTGTTTTAGACAAGGTAACATCATCAGGGAAAACCCCTGGTGAAGCCAGCACTTCACCGGAGGCTTTCACTGATGATGTTATCTAGTCGTGGTGATGAAACATCAGGAGAGAGGCCTTCTAGCTCAACAAACTGACTTACATCCATACCTTAAAATTATGCTGCCTTGTGATAGCCATTTCTACCCTGGGAAAATGTCTCTGGCTATCCACTCTATCTATCCCTCTCAACATCTTGTACATCTCTATCAAGTCACCTTTCTTCCTCCTTCACTCCAATAAGAAAGCCCCTAGCTCCCTCAACCTTTCTTCATAAGACATGCCCTCCAGTCCAGGCAGCATCCTGGTAAATCTCCTCTGCACATTCTCCAAAGCTTCCAATATCCTTTCTATAATGAGGCGCCCAGAACTGAATACAATATTCCAAGTGTAGTCTAACCAAGGCTTTATAGAGCTACAGCATAACCTTGTGGCTCTTAAACTCTCAATCCCCCAGCTAGTGAAAGCGAGCACGCCACACACCTTCTTAACAATCCTATCAAATTGGGTTGAAAATGTGTTGCTGGATAAGCGCAGCAGGTCAGGTAGCACCCAGGGAGCAGGAGAATCGATGTTTTGGGCATAAGCCCTTCTTCAGGAAGGGCTTATGCCCGAAACGTTGATTCTCCTGTTCCCTGGATGCTGCCTGACCTGCTGCGCTTTTCCAGCAACACATTTTCAGCTCTGATCTCCAGCATCTGCAGACCTCACTTTCTATCAACTTGGGTGGCAACTTTGAGAGATATATGGACATGGACCTCAAGTTCCCTCTATTTCTCCACACTGCCAAGAATCCTGCCTTTAACCCTGTAATTGGACCTTCCAAAATGAATCACTTCATACTTTTTCAGGGAAAATTCCGTCTGACACTTCTCAGCTGAGCTCTGCATCTTGTCAATGTCCCATTGCAACCTACAACAGCTGACCACACTTCACAACTCCACCAACCTTTATGTCATCAGTAAACTTACTAACCCACCCTTCCACTTCCTCATCCAAGTCCTTTATAAACATCACAAAGAGCAGAGGTCCCAGAACAGATCCACGTGGAACACCACTGGTCACCAATCTCCATCAACCATCACCCTCTGTCTTCTATGGACCAGCCAATTCCATATCCGACAGCCAGATGTCCCCGTATCCCATGCCTCCTAACTTTCTGAATGAGCCTACCATGCTAAAGTCCACATACACCACATCCACTGCTCTACCTTCATCAATGTGTTTTGTCACATCCTCAAATCATTCAATAAGGCTTGAGAAGCAATGACCTGCCTCTTTCAAAGCCATGCTATCTATCTCTAATCAAACTATTCTTTTCCAAATAATCATAAATCTTGTCTCTCAGAATCCTATCCAATAATTTGCTCATCACCAACATAAGATTGACTTGTCTGTAATTCCCAGGATTATCCCTATTCCCTTCCTTGAACAAGGGAATAACATTCGCCACCCTCCAATTATCTGGTACTACTCTAGTGGAGAGTGATGATGCAAAGCTCATTGCTAAAGGCACAGCAATCTCTTCCCTCACTTGCCATAGTAACCTTGGGTTTTATAAGTCAAAGAATAAAAACGTTTTAAAAGTCAAAAAAGGGCACAAATGCCAGCTTTCTAAACAAATGTCTTTCTTGGTCCAAACTCTAATGCAAAGAAATGTCAAAGGTGGTTGTACTTTGTCCAAAAAGGATGGTGAGAAATATGAACTTAAAGGAGGATGATGATTCTTGCAGACTATGAGGAATGCCACAGCTATAACTGATGAAAAGAAGGGTATGCAGGATGTCCGTTAATGATTTTATCCTTTTCTTGTTTTTTCCGTGAAAACAATGAAATCAATATATTTTCCTCTGTGCAGCCCATTAAAAGTATATTAAATACAAATTATTTACAACATGGAATCACTGAATTGATTTTTTTCCTCCTAAAAATAGATAATGTGCTCTGACAATATGGCTACCAAATGTCGAATAGGCTGGTCTTCAAGGAAGCAATCTAGAAACTGACTCTCTGTCTGGCTGCGTTCTAAAGTTACAAGCAAACATATATTCTACTTCATAGGTGTCCATTACACATATCCTAAAAAGCCATCAGAATGCATTCATAGAAGACCAATGGTGTGGAAACATGCTATTTGGTTCATTAGATTAGATTACATTACAGTGTGGAAACAAGCCCTTCGGCCCAACAAGTCCACACCGACCCGCCAAAGCACAACCCACCCATACCTCTACCTTTACCCCTTACCTAACGCTACGGGCAATTTAGCAAGGGGAGTTAAAGTGTTGGGCTACGGGGTGGTTGGGTTGGTTGGTCTCTGAGGTGTTCTCTGAAGAAGGTTTCCAAAACCGTACAACCCAGATGGCCTCCTTCTTCAAGGACCGCAATTTCCCGCCAGACATAGTCGACGATGCCCTCCACCGCATCTCTTCCACTTCCCGCTCCTCTGCCCTTGAGCCCCGCCCCTCCAACCGCCACCAGGACAGAACCCCACTGGTCCTCACCTACCGCCCCACCAACCTCCATGTACAATGTATCATCCGCCGTCATTTCCACCACCTCCAAACGGACCCCACCACCAGGGATATATTTCCCTCCCCTCCCCCTATCAGCGTTCCGAAAAGACCACTCCCTCCGTGATTCCATCATCAGGTCCACACCCCCCACCAACCCAACCTCCACTCCCGGCACCTTCCCCTGCAACCGCAAGAAATGCAAAACTTGCGCCCACACCTCCCCCCTTACTTCCCTCCAAGGCCCCAAGGGACACTTCCATATCCGCCACAAATTCACTTGCACCTCCACACACATCATCTATTGCATCCGCTGCACCCGATGTGGCCTCCTCTATATTGGGGAGACAGGCCGCCTACTTGCGGACGTTTCAGAGAACACCTCTGGGACACCCGGACCAACCAACCCAACCACCCCATAGCCCAACACTTTAATTCCCTCTCCCACTCCACCAAGGACATGCAGGTCCTTGGACTCCTCCATCGCCAGACCATGGCAACACGACGGTTGGAGGAAGAGCGCCTCATCGTCTGCCTGGGAACCCTCCAACCACAAGGGATGAACTCAGATTTCTCCAGTTTCCTCATTTCCCCTCCCCCCACCTTGTCTCAGTCAAATCCCTCGAACTCAGCACCGCCTTCCTAACCTGCAATCTTCTTCCTGACCTCTCCGCCCCCACCCCACTCCAGCCTATCACCCTCACCTTGACTTCCCTCCACCTATCGCAATTCCAACGCCCCTCCCCCAAGTCCCTTCTCCCTACCTTTTATCTTAGCCTGCTGGACACACTTTCCTCATTCCTGAAGAAGGGCTTATGCCCGAAACATCGATTCTCCTATTCCTTGACCTGCTGCGCTTTTCCAGCAACACATTTTCAGCACCACCATATAAGGTAAATAAACCATTATTATGAGGAGTCATGTGGTGGATCTGCCACATCTGTCCTTTTAAATTAAAAAAAAAATAAGAAAAACATGGAAAAGGTCTGTTCTTGAGAAAGACCTGAAGGTTATAACATCATGAGAAATCCAAGCGTAAATTTCAGGTCTGCCAAAACAGCTGACTGACCCCATGGTAATGATGCTGGAGGAAACAGACTTTGTCACACACAGAAAGCCCATTATTTCAATAAGTTCCTGCAAACAATTTCGACATGCAATTTTGACTCTAAACTGTAATTAAAATGTGAACATCTCCCATCAGGCCTGAAATGTACATCTTCTGAAACAACACAAACAGCAGAATTATGGACAACTCCCTTTTTTGTAGTAAATTGTAAAAGTGCACTTTTCGTTCTAATCAGTGTGCTTGAATTGATGTTTGTATGGCCATGAAAGTTCACAATGCTGTGTGAGCTACTACTCATGATGATGTTTGCTGTCTCCATCCTATAGAGTCTGATTGGCCCAGTGTGCTCGCGGAAACGAATTCTTGGTTGAATTTAACAAAAAATCTCTTGTGGTTTACAATATTTAGGTTAAAACACATCAGCAACCTGTTACAGATTACATTGAAATGACAGACATTACAGACACTTTGACGTCATGGAAATATTAGGTATTACTCTTTGAAATCCACCACTGCTACTGGCAGGGCATTCCACTTTACTCAGCGAGTCATGAGTTCATGGAATGCCCTGCCAGTAGCAGTGGTGGACTCTCCCTCTTTATGGGCATTTAAGCGGGCATTGGATAGGCATATGGAGGATAGTGGGCTAGTGTAGGTTAGGTGGGCTTGGATCGGCACAACATCGAGGGCCAAAGGGCCTACACTGCGCTGTATTCTTTTATGTTCTATGTTCTATGAAATCCTAAACTGTTCTGTGCATAATTTCATTTCTCATCATAATGTGTGGTACTGATGGCAATCCTCAGTAACAACCTTTTCAAATGCATCACGTTTCTTTATTTAGTACGATGAAAAACCTACTGCTAGCTATTCAAATTGTTCACATACTCAGGGGTTAGAAAAAAAAATACATTTTTAAATTTACTGATTACAAATCTCATGTGTGCCAGTTCCTTCAATGCTAAAATAGTGTGGTTAAAAATAGCCTGCTCTCTGGTCCTACTAGGCAAGGTCCTTCTTGCCTTTGGCTTGCCCACAGCTGGAGTACTGTGCGCAGTTCTGGTAGCCACATTATAGGAAGGATGTGATTATACAATAAGGGGTGCAGAGGAGATTCACCAGGATTTTGCCTGGGATGGAGAGATGCTGGATAAGCTCAGATTGATTTTCTTTGGAGGGGAGATAGTCAAGGGGTTACCTGATTAAGGCATATAAGATAATAAGGGAACATGGACCAAAAGCAGCTGTTTTGACAAGGGGGCATAATTATTAAGGTGAAAGGCCGGAGGTTTAGAGGGGATGTGTAGAAAACCTTTTTCACCCAGAGGGTGGAGGGAATCTGGAATGCTATTAAGTTTAAAGAGTGGAGAACGATTGTAGGAAATAGGAAACTTAGATCTGCTCGCAGGACCTTGCAAGGAGTTGACCAGATCTGGTGCCATCTTGAAAGAGTTTTCACTGCTGGGGGGGGTGGTTAGTTGAGGTGTGCAACGCCACAATCTTTGAACAAGATTTGAATGAGCACTTGAAATGTCATAACACTCAAGGTTATTGACTCGGTGCTGAAAGATGAGTCAAATGTAGATTTAATGTAGTTTTGGTGTTATAGACCTGATGAGCCAAAAGTGCTTCTCTCTATGGTATGGTTCTATGAATAAACGATAGGTAGTTTATTACATAATTGCAACTATTTACAAACTCATTGAATATGTCTTATCTTACTATGTTGATTGCACAGAGCACAATGGCTTCATGTCTGTTCCCTCACAGTTCCTACTTTCTCTGCACCAAGTCCTTCTGACATCACAGTAAGTGGTGCTCACTGCAGTTAATCATAATATTTATCCCTTCAGACCCCTATACAACAAAAGATATTTGGGAATGAGGCATATACTTCTCATATCCTGCCCAACCATGACAACTATCAGAATCTGGTTTAACACCAAAGTAGCGATGGAGGTTGAAAAATTTTATTGAGGGCACTGTAAAGGAGTTGAACCCATTTGCGTATTCTGTGATCTTGCATGATGTAAGTCCTGCCCAAAGTGATTGTTTGGGTCTCATTTTTAACTTGGTTATTGACTCTCTACTCAGCTTTGGTCTTTATCACGTGTGGGAAACACATTTTTAGTACAATTCTGTTCCCTGAGTTGAATTCCTTTCTCTTCAAAGGTCTTTTGTATGTTCTAAGCTACATAACTTTAGGCAAGTTGTGTGCTGCCCTATTATGTTTCATTGTGAGGTAGGACAGTACATCATCCAGTAGCCTAAAGTGTTCACAGCTCCAGGCTTTCTTCTGTAGAATTGCTGCAGTGTTGTTGGATATAATCATGTTCTATTTGCAGACTTTGTTAAAATTGCGCCAAAGCCATCCTTTTAGCTTTGCAGCACCTCCTTTGTGTTTGTTGAATAGGCATTTAACATATATTATTTCTTACAATAGGTGAATCTCCTAATGAAAACTGCATATTCAATAAAAAAACTTATCCCTGACCTTCGTCCAACAACTAGTCAACAGTGAAATATTTATGAGATTTATATTTATAAAAAATCATCAAGAAATATTTTTCACACAGTGTTACATTACATACTAATTATGAGGATGAGATTCACTTCAAAATATTAATATTTCAAACTCACATCACACAACATTAAACTAATTGCCACTTTCACAATCTCCAATGGCAACTGGAAGAAAACCACAGAGGAAAGCACGGTGACCCATTAAGCATATTTTTTATGGCCTTTTACCTAATTAACTTCAATCATTTTTTTACCTAATTAAGTTTGAAAGTATGGTATAAGATGAATGCATTATGAAAACCCAGGGGACATGATGTATGGCTCACTGTGGTGCTGAGCATAGCCCATAACTTCTGTTAGTCATGAAATCCCAAGTGATTCCAATCACACAAAAAAAGTCACACTCGCGGTAGCCTGCTAATGGATCATATAAAATTTTTGTCTGCTGATTGATTATTTCTTGAATTTTAAAAAAATACCACTCCAATTCAAGCAATGAAAGTATTTGTTGCAATGTCTATGCTTGTATAGTAGGATCATTTGAAGTTTGGGAACCTGACTTACTATTGGTGGGAATATCGGAGGCTATATCCACAGCATTAGCTTCCCACCTAATAGAAGTGACCTTCATTACAAGGGCTCATCAGTATTTGGATGTTTTTTAAGACTGCTACAACAATAGATCTGAGGAAATGAAAAAATCTGTCATCACCAGTAAATGCCAGCCACTCCCCACCCTTCCAAGTTTCTCATTCTTAACTGGAAGTCATTGAAGGGGATCTGAGGGCTGTAATGAAGTGAGCTTTCCAAAGGGTGGGAAGAGGAGGACAACCACTCCAAACAGGAGAGCACACTGGCTCAGTAGTTAGCACTCTTGCCTCACAACATCAAGGACCAGGGTTCAATTCCACTCTCAGGTGACTGTGTGGAGTTTATACATTCTCCCTTTGTCTATGTGAGTTTCCTCCCCTTATCCAGAGATGTACAGGTTAGGTGGACTGGCTATGATAAATTGTCCGTTAGTGTCTTAGGATATGCAGGCTAGGTAGATTAGCCATGGGAAATGCAGGGTTACAGGGACAGGGCAGGGACCTGGTTTGGATCAGATGCTCTTCGGAGGATCGGAGTGGACTTAATTGGCTGAATGAATCTCTCTGGTGTGGAAGCAGGCCAATGATTCTACGAACCAAGTAAGTATGGGTGTAAGTTGCTGAGGAATTCAGTGTACAGCAGAAGTGTAGCCCCTCCAAACTGGAGACAGTGCCCCAAGGACACCCAGGGCTACAGAAGAGAGGCACACTACTTTCAGGTTCTAGGCCCCATGTTTTAGCTTTCTCAGCACTTTCCTGCACAACACTCCTCAGGCTGAGCCATCTTATAGCTCTTCTTACTCTTTCTCTCTCTACAGTCACTTTGAATCTCCATGTGAACAGCAAAAACTCTCATTCACCTTCATCCAATTGCTCTTGTATTAACAGTAATACACACTTAAAGACACATCCTACATCAGGGTCACCCTGACTCCAACAATTATTTGACATTTTGGAAAAGGATCACATACAGCAAGAAATTGTTTACAGTCGGTGATGCCATTCGTACTTGTAATGTTTTCCAATGACAAAGCTTACTCCCGCTGCCTAATTTTTTTACCTTTTAATATTTGTAAAGTTTATAATCTCACAGTAAACAAAATAATGTCTTGTACAACACAAAATTTGTGCATCAATAGCCACTTCATGAAGTTGCAGGCAAAGACCAGAATTCATTCAAGACAATGCAATAGAAATTGTTGGCAGTACCATTTCAATATAGCAAAGAAATGCAAATAGCAACTCTGAGCTGTAAATCTTAGTAATCTTGGCCTAAAAGCAATGGCAGCTTACTTCTATTTATTTCTGTTTATTTCTTGGATTTTATAACATTGTTGAATTGGAAAAGGATATTGTTGGTGCTGTTGCCTCATTAATGGGTAGTTGGATTACCTGGCAATAGTATGGAGAAAAAAAATTATCAAATGGAAAAGTCTGTATTTAGCATTTTCTATATTTAATTTTGAAAAGAATGATGAAGAGTTTAAAAACACTAGATACTTAACTGGGTGGGGCAATTGGCAATGGCAGGTCACATAGTCATAGCTGAAGAGTAATACAGCATGGAAACAGACACTTTGGTCCATCTAATTCATGCTGAACATAATCCCAAACTAAAATAGTTCCACCTGCCTGCTCCTGGCCTACATCCCTCCAAACATTTCCCATTCATGTACTTATTCAAACGTCTTTTAAATGTTGTAATTGTACCCACATCCACCACTTCCTCAGGAAGTTTATCCCACACATGAACCACTCTCTGTGTAAAATATTTGCCTCCCCATGCCTTTTTTAAATCTCTCTCCTTTCACCTTCCAGGAGAATGGCCAATCACACCTAGCAATCCTAGTAGTTATATCTTATTCTAGTATACCGAATTCAGAAATTAAGGTGTATTACAAGTGTATAATTAGAAAATTGATTTAATACATTGAGACACATGCAAATTAATGTAAAAAAGTAATATAATGTTCATATTTGATGACCAAGACACAAAATTTCATAGTTGTACAGTTTACAAACAAAAAGATCTTGGTCATCCCGGACTAACTATTTTCCCCCAAATTTTAAAATGTTGATTTTGGCAAGTTTCCTGGAGCATTTTTCTCCTTGAGGCTCAATGGTTTCCATGTGCTCACTTCCCAAATCCTCCTTATTAGAAATGTGGACCAGTAGTATCCCACTCATGATACTCTCCCACTCCTCACAGTCTAAATACTCACAAATATTTGGACATTCTGGTATTTGTGGCATCAGTGTCAGAATTAAAATTCTGTTGTGACATATGGAAACGTAATGGCCTAGTGGTACTAAAGCTAGACTATTACACCAGAAATTTAGTCAATGTACTGGGCACTACAGATGGTGGAATTTGAATTCAATTTAAAAAATCTGGAATTAAGAAGCTATTGCAGACCACCAAACTATTGTTGATTGTCAGAAAAACACATCTGGTTCACTAATGTCCTTCAGGGAAGGAAATCTGTCATCCTTACCTAATCTGGTGTACATGTGACTCCAGTTCCACAGCAATGCGGTTGATTTTCAACTGCCCTTGAAATGGCCAAGTAAGCCACTTAAGTTGCATCAAAGGCTATAAAGTCTCAAACAAAGAAAATAAACCAGATGGACTAGCTGGCATCGACTGGGGCATGGGAAAAGGCAACAATAGAAACAGTCCTGTTGACCCTGAAAAGTTCTCCTCACTAACGTCTGGGGGCCAATACCAAAATTGGGAGATTTGTCTCACAAACTGGTCAAGCAACAGCCTGACATAATAATACTCAAGTTATCATACCTTACAAACGATGCCTCAGACACTACCATCACCATCCCTGGATATGTCCTGTCCCATCAGCAGGACAGACCCAGCAGAGGTCATGACACAGCAGATACAGTAGTGGCACAAATATTGTGCCAAATAGCTCAAGACTTTGAACAGACATAGTAGCTCAAGATTGGGCATCCATGAGGTGATGCGAGCCATCAACAGCAGCAGAATCGTACTCCAGCACAATCTGTAATGTGGCATATCCTTCACTCAACCATTACCATCAAGCCAGGTGATCAACCCTGGTTCAATGAAAAGTGCAGGAGGGCATGCCAGAAGCAGCATCAGGAATACCTTAAAATAAGGTGTCAACCTGATGAAGCTACCAAACAGGAACACTTGCATGCCAAACAGTATAAGCAAGTGATACACCTAAATGACACACAACCAATGGGTTAGATCTAAGCTCTGCAGTCCTGCCAAACCCAGTCATGAATGGTGGTTGGCAATTAAACAACTCACTCGAGGAGGAAGCTCCACAAATATCCTCATGCTCAATAATGGAAGAGCTCAACACAACAGTGCAAAAGATAAGGCTGAAGCATTCAGAGCAATCTTCAGCCAGAAGCGTTGAATGGATGATCCATCGCAACTTCCTCCAGTGGTTCCAAGGTTCACAGATGTTAGTCTTCAGCTAAATCAATTCACTCCACATGCTATCAAGAAACAGTTGAAGGCACTGGAAACTGCAAAGGCTATGGGCCTGACAACATTCCAGCAATAATACTGAAGACTTTGGTTCCAGAAGCTGCCACTCCCCCAGCCAACCTTTTTCAGTATAGTTATAACATAGATACCTACCCAACAATATGAAAAATTGCCCGGTATGTCCTGTACACAAAAAGCAGGACTAACCCAACACAGCCAGTTACTGCTCCTTCAGTGTACTCTTGATCATCAGGAAAGTGATGGAAATGTCATCAATAGTGCTCATGGAACTCCAGCAGTCACCATCCCTTCCACCTCAAAACTATGTGCTAGCCATAGCACTGTGGGAGTTCAGACCAAGGAGGGCACACCTGCCTTTATCTATGAAATTTCTTCTTAAAAGGCAGTGGATGTAAAATAGAATATAGAACATAGAACAGTACAGGACAGTACAGGCCGTTTGGTCCTCGATCTGGTGTTGACCTTTTATCCTACTCAAACTCAAACTAATCTACATACCTGAAACTTCACTATCATCCATGAACCTATCCAAGAGTCGTTAAAAATGTCCCTACTGTATCTGACTCTACCACCACTGTTGGCAGTGCATTCCATGCACCCACTGCTCTCTGTGTAAAGAACCTAGCTCTGACATCTCCCTTAAAGTTTTCTCCAATCACCTTAAAATTGTGGCCCCTGCCCTGGGAAAACATCTCTAGTTATCCACTCTATCTGTGCCTCTCATTATCAAGTACACCTCTATCAAGTCACTTCTCATCCTTTTTCACTTCAATGAGAAAATGTTTCTTAAGACATGCCCTCGAGTCCATGCAGCATCCTGATAAATCTCCTCTGCACTCTCTCTGAAGCTTCCACATCCTTTCAATAATGAGGGAATCAGAACTGAACACAATATTCCAAGTATGGTCTAACCAGCTACAGCATAACCTTGTGGCTCTTAAACTCAAAAACGCCTACAAATGAAAGCCAACATATCATACACCCTTAATAACCCTATCAACTTGGGTGGCAACTCTGAGGGATCTGTGGACGTGGATCCCAAGGTCCTTCTGTTCCTCCACACTGTCAAGAATCCTGCTTTTAACCCTGTACTCTGCATTTGAACTTTCAAAATTAATCGCTTCACACTTTTCCAGGTTAAACTCTATCTATGAATTCTCAACTCAGCTCTGCATCCTGTCAATGTCTCACTGCAACCTGTAACAGCCCTCCGCACTATCCACAATTCCACCAACCTTTGTGTCATCGACAAACTTACTAACCCATCTTTCCACTTCCGCATGCAAGTCATTTATCAAAATCACAAAGGGTAGAGGTCCCTGAACAGATCCCTGTGGATCACCACTGATCACCAAGCTCCAGGCTGAACACCATCAACTATCTCCCTCTGTCATCTATGGGCCAGCCTATTCTGTATTCAGACATACAAATTTCCTTGTATCGCATGCCTCCTTACTCTCTGAATAAGTTTACCATGGGGAACCTTATAAAACACTTTGCTAAAACCCATACACACCACATCTACTACTCTACCTTCATCAATGTGTTTTATCATATCTTCAAAGATTAATAAGGTTTGTGAGGCAAGACCTACCCCTTAGAAAGTCATGCTGTCTATCTCTAACTGAGCTTTTCCAAACAATCATAAATCTGGTCTCTCAGAATCGTCCCCAATAACTTGTCCACTCAGAATAGTAAGGGCATGGAATGTCCTGCCTGCAGTAGTATTGACTTGCCAACTTTAAGGGCATTTAAATGGTCATTGGATAAACATATGAATGATAATGGAATAGAGTAGGTTAGATGGGCTTCAGATTGGTTTCACAGGTTGGTGCAACATCGAGGGCCGAAGGGCCTGTACTGAGTTCTAATATTCTATGTTCTACCACTGATATAATACTGACTGGTCTACAATTGTCAGGTTTACCCCTATTCCCTATCTTGAACAAGGGAATAACATTTGGCACCCTCCAACCACCTGGTACTACTCCAGCAGACAGCATTGCCCAAGGTGTACCAATCTCTTCCTCACTTCCCATAGTAACCTTGGGTGTATCCTATCTGGACTGAGGACTTATCTATCCTCATCTTTTGCTAAATTTCCAGCACATCCTCCTTCTTCACATTTTTTTAGCATATCAGCCTGTTTCACACTGTCCTCACAAATGACAAGATCCCTCTCACTCGTGAATACTGAAGCAAAGTATTCATTAAGGACTTGCCCTACATCCTCTGATTCCAGACATAAGTTCCCTCCACTATCCCTGATCAGCCCTACCCTCACTCTGGCCATCCTCTTGTTCCTCACATAAGTGTAGAATGACTTGGGGTTTTCCTTAATCCTACCCACCAAGGCTTTTTCATGCCCCCTTCTTGCTCTCCTAAGTCCATTCTTCAGTTCCTTCCTGGCTACCTTGCAACCCTCTAGAACATTAAACACAATATCTGTCGGGAGCAGTTTGAGTTTGTAGGTGTACATAAAGCATCCAAATTGAAACATTTGTCTCAAAAAGTCATAAGGCCATAAGACATAGGAGTAGAAGCATGGCCATTCGGCCCATTGAGTCCACACCGCCATTTAATCATGGCCGATGGATATTTCAACTCCACTTACCTGCACTCTCCCCGTAGCCCTTAATTCCTTGCAAGATCAAGAGTTTATAAATCTCTGCCTTGAAGACATTTAACATCCTGACCTCCATTGCACTCCATGGCAATGAATTCCACAGGCCCACCACTCTCTGACTGAAGAAATGTCTCCTCATTGCCATTCTAAATTGACCCCCTCTAATTCTAAGGCTGTGCCCACAGGCCTCCCTGCCTAACGGAAATAAATTACCAGTGTCCACACTTTCTAAGCTGTACAGTTAGCAGGCTAAGCAGTTTTGTTTTGTTATTAAGACAAAATGTTTCAAATTTAGCCAATCGATTTGAATCAGTTACTTAGATATCAAAAACCAATTAAATTTAAATCTGATGATTTTGACAACAAAGAACGCAATCCTATGTAAGAAATATTGTTATATCATCATGGGTATAAAGGAGGCAGTTACACAGACACCTCAAAGCTAACTGCCATTCCCCAGAGCTCACAGTCATCAGCTTACTCAAGAGAGAAATTGGCTCTCAAAGTCATCTATGTGTAAGAGAAAGTGTCATCTCAAAAGTAATGGTACTAATTCAGAGAAGGCATTTAGGGCAGATGAGACAACAGAGGATTAGATTACATTACATTACTTACAGTGTGGAAACAGGCCCTTCGGCCCAACAAGTCCACACCGACCCGCCGAAACGCAAACCACCCATACCCCTACATTTACCCCTTATCTAACACTACGGACAATTTAGCATGGCCAATTCACCTGACGTGCACATCTTTGGACTGTGGGAGGAAACCGGAGCACCCGGAGGAAACCCATGCAGACACGGGGAGAATGTGCAAACTCCACACAGTCAGTCGCCTGAGTCGGGAATTGAACCCGGGTCTCTGGCGCTGTGAGGCAGCAGTGCTAACCACTGTGCCATCGTGCCGTGTTCTGAGGAGGCTCAGAACATTCTGCAAGACATAACCTGGCTATAATTTTGAGACGCAATTGTATATTTTTGGTTAACAATAGGAGTTATATTTATTGGAACAGTATATCATTAGAATCTTGTTTTATTCGGGAATAGTTAATAGGGTGTTACTCAGTTTGGTAATAATTTAGTTAGTTTGTTCACTGTTCAAGTTAGATAAATAAATTGTTACATGTTTATTATAAAGTGTCAGGGATTTGTTTTATTTAACCACTGGAAGTTGTTGAGGGGCAGATTACCCAACTTTTCACATTCCTTTTAACAGGTTATAAGGAGAGATGCTCCTCCCTGGATATTTCAGTTTAGTTATCAGAGGATGGTTAACTTCCACTTCGTAACAATATTCACTCTGCCCACACTTGGATGCTCACAGAAGCTCAGTTTTGTCTTTTTTTTCAAATTAGTGCCTTATTCAGAACTTAGAGCCTTATGGTACTTCTGCCTTGAATTTGCTTTTAGCACAGATTCAAAGCCAAATGGCCTTTGAGGTTTGTCTGCAGTAATTAGTCAAGGTGAGCATTTTTGTTGGTGTATAGAACTGTGCTACATCAATGTCACACCTGTGTTGCCAGCAGGTTATGTAGCAAACATAATTTGTGCTTCAACAAAACAGTCATGTCTCCAAGTTTAAAAGGAGAAGATCTCAGTCAGGAACAGTAATCATTTAGGGGACGCCATAACAGTAAATCAGGAGCATGGTTCATTATCAGTCCAGGATATTGAATACAATCAGTTGGCTGCTTGTGTTAATCGATATCAGTGTTCCTGCATAACACGGAGTGGGTCACAATTAGTCCTGTAGGTCTAGTACAACCAGTCAGGGAGTAGTGGTAATTCAATTGGGGAGCTGTACAGATATCAATCAGGGATCTCGTCGCTCATTAGGCAAGGCTGTCCCACCAAGTCAGAGCGTGGTGGGGAGTGTGTGTTCATTGGCAAAGTGAATTTTAAGGACTGGAGGCAACTTGCTAGGCTGCAGTAGAGGTAATAACTATGAAGTGGATAGGGTGGGGTAACGAACAACTCAACCAATAAGCAGGGGGGAGGTAGCAGAGCATGGCAGGTCATGGGGTATTATGTTTTCCACCACTCTGTGATCGGAGTTGGATGGACAGCAGTGCATAGCTATGCTTGGTGGTACTCTGTACTATACCTAGGACTTGGGAGGGGTGGTGGTGAGGTGTAAAATGAGCAACTGAATTGTAGAGTTGGGTGGGATATGGGAAGATCAAAACTGATGGGGTTAACAAAAAGAATAAGGCAGATGAAATATGAAGGTTAGGAAGGGGAGTTGCTTTGATTGATATTCTGAGCCTGCAATTCACTTCAATGTGGTCAGAGTAAGTTTGCGTTCTACATCCATAATGGAGACTTGAGTGAGACTTGAGACTTAACGGGCATTAAACAGCCACCTACACAGTATAAATGACAAGCATCTGCTATCACCAAATTCTCCATGTGAGCCTGGACTGCCCTAAGAATCTGAGGCACAATCTTGGCCATATAATTCAGATTGACAAATTAATCTTAACAATGGTTGTGAAGGATGAGTAATGTCAGATGAGCTGCAGAGTTTCATTTCAGTTCCACAATTTGCAACCCCCTTCCATAGTTTTACAGCCTGCACAAAATCCAGGAGCTGCTCACTTCACACAGTGCACTATGAAACACCCATACCACCATCCTGTCAGCAACTGTGCCTTTCTTGTGTGATGTGAGGGTTCAGAGTGGGAGAAGCTCTGTTTTGGCTCTCACACACAAAGGGAAGAGATTGCCTTTGCATGTCAACTGGTTTGACCAGTACAAAGGTCCACATTGGAAATTTCCAGGTAAAGGCATCCCATCGTCATAATGGAAACCTCAGTGTCCCAATATTTTGGAGGACACTGTTGAAATTTCAAATATGTGTACTGTGACTGCTGAATAATCATATTACTGCTGTTATGCCCAGCAGAAGTGTCCACTGGGATGGATGGGAAACACAGGAAACTGGAAGCCCACAACCAGCATCAGACTCCAATGAATGAGGAACAGAATCCCAATGAAGAATTTCCAGCTAAAAGTGTCTTCATGATATTGCAAAGTCTAGGAGGCCATCAATTACTTGTATTCCATTGAATGCTGTGGAGATAAGAGAGGGGCAATGGATGCTATACTGTGCATGGACAGAATGGTCAGAATGACATGTCATTGTACCTCATGTAACTGCTGTGCAAACCCTTCTTTCAGAAGGGCTAACAAGAAGCATAAGTTGGTTTTTCAACATCCCATTCCCATATAGAGCTGATCTGGGTGTTTGTTAAAGAGAGCAGAGATAGAGGATTCTACTTGGGACAACTGGAGGACAAAATAAAGGTGATGTTATGGACAATGAGAATCCAAGAGAGCCATAGCATTGTACTGAGTAGGAAAATGAGGCCATTCATCAGAAGAAACAGCACGTTCTGCATCCTACAGAATTGCAGCATTGACCAAAGCAAACCAGACAGGATTTCTTTGTTGACCTCTTCTAATGGAGCTGAAAATGTGTTGCTGAAACAGCGCAGCAGGTCAGGCAGCATCCAGGGAACAGGAGAATCGACGTTTCGGGCATAAGCCTTCTTCTTATGCCCGAAACGTCGATTCTCCTGTTCCCTGGATGCTGCCTGACCTGCTGCGCTGTTCCAGCAACACATTTTCAGCTCTGATCTCCAGCATCTGCAGACCTCACTTTCTCCTCTTCTAATGGACCCAAGTTCTGTGAAGTTATCTTTCACTGACTGTTAAATGTTATCATGATGCAATCCTTATTTAAATTCAATTGCAAATGCAGCTTACCAGTTTGATCTTAACACATTGCACACATTGTTTAATGAAAGTTAAGGTTGCAAACTAATGCAAATTTTCATAATTTCGAGTGGTGCCTCATTCAATCATGGCACATTTCATGTTAGAATGGGTACAATGGAAAGGATAACTATCGTTCAGCCTGGATTAGAACATTTTGTGGCACTAAGTATCGCTAGTCTCTTGAGCTTACTTTTTGGAGCTACAGCTAAAATGGTAGTTACTGATTGAAATGATGGTAAAAAGTAACATGAATTTCAAAATGTGATAATTTATTTGTAGAGAACTTTCAACTGTGCCACCTGCAAGTCTCCAAAGTTTTCTTTTTCCTTCTCCTCCCCCAAGTCTAGGTGCAGTCCCAGGATTTGCCCCTGCAACAGAGGAAGCTGCCTTACACTGGTCCCTGTTGGCCTTAGATTTTTCAGTGAGGAACCTTGTGGGTATTTGTGGCCAGACATGTGAAGATCACTGCTGTGATGCAGACTCATCCTCTTTGCATGAACTCACACAGAGTTGCAGATTGACGGTAGAGCGGAAATGAAAGATCCAGACACTACTGGAGTGCTCTGAGAGGAGACTTCTGGGGAGTTGTACATGGTTCATCAAGGATCTTCTCCTCATATGGGGTGAGGAGCTGAATGTCAAGCACCCAACCATCTGTCCTGGTACTTTCAGCATTATTTTTGGCCCTTTTCATCTGGAATGAGGAAAAGAAAGGGGTTGAGTGAGATGGAAGTGGACAGTGTGGATGTAAAGCATTAGTTCAGGTAGGGGAGCGGCAGTGAGGTGTCCCAAATGAGTAAGTAGGAAATGCACGGGGCAGGACAGGTTAGTATTCTATCAGAAATTGAGTAAATGAGAGCAATTGAGGGAAGGTGCTGTATTGAATGATATAAGTGAAAGAACGTGAGCCTTGGTGAGAAATGTGTGCAGAAGCAGAGTTAGTAGTGTGAGGTATCAGAGTGAAGATGGTGGCAATTATACTTGCAAAACGGGAACATCATTATCCTTCTTATGGCACTGATTGACATTCCTCAAGACCACTGATGCTGCACTGATTGGTAGCTTCAACCAGGCTGGATGAGTTGATGGCTTGGCCTCATTTTCTGATCCACAGAATAGAAGACATTTAGAGCACTCCACTCACCAGGATTTCTGGATGTCTGTCAACAAATCAGAGTTCCAGCTTGCTGCTGTTGACTAGCTCCTCTGCAATGCTTCCCACACTGCCCAACTGCAAAGAACTATTCCTGGCTTGCAGCAGTTGACCTGGTGCATAGCTGGAAGGCTGCACAAGTCCTTCAAGTTCCTGGTGGCAGTGAGCACGCATCTAAGCTGAGAGCAATGAAAGCTTCTGTGGGCACTGAACAGGTGTTGCATAATAAGATGAGAAGGAGAGAATTACATGAGATACCTGGCTAGAGCTCATAGAGAGAAACCCTCCATGGAACTCCCAGAAATAGACAGTTTGCCAATATTTGAACCCAATGTTCAATTTTTTTTTCTCCTGGTGTGCATCTCAGGGGGATGATTATCCTGTGACATTTCCTTCTATAACTGAACAGGACTTATAAATCCAAGGTGGACTACAATTGTCTGGGAGAGGTTTTATTGGCCAGGGATCAATGAGAGATTTTCCCAGTTTCCGGTGAAATGTGAAACCAAATATAACATGGAAACTACTGAGAGCTGCAAGTCTTCCAGGTCCTTTCTTGCATCTTTGGTGGCACGTGGATGTCCCTGGCATTGACCAACCCAAATCATGCATGAACTGAATGACCTGGTATGCCATTTTGGAGGGATATTTAGAGTCAACTGCATTGTTACAAATCTGATGTCACATAAAAAAAAGCCACATGAGGTAAGGATGGCAAATTTCCTTCTGTACGGCACATTAGTAAAGTAACTGTGTTTTTATAATAGTAAATATTAGTTGCATTGTCACTGTCACGATGACCATTTTTCAATTCATGATTAAATTAATTCAAAGTTCCCCAGCTGCTGTTGTGGAATTTGAACTCATGACAGCAGAGCATGAACCTGAACCTTCTGGATTTCTACCCAAATGATAGTACCATGATGGTACAACCTCTCCTGCAATTATTGCTCCAGTCTCAGGGACCATGACTTTCTGGTTGTTGGTTAGAGTCATTCCTCATCATCACCTCATTAGCATGGCTCTGCCCAGTCAGTGTTCAGAAATCTTTCATCTTTGTGATGTAGAAACCGAGAGATCCGATCATTGTCCTTCTTTTTATGATTTTTGCATGTGGTAAGTGCTCTCTTTTTGACTGCAAGGACAATTACAATTAAACCTAATATGCCTACAAATAAGCTATTATTCCCCCCAAATGCAAAGCATTTTTGTCTAGTCCCTGTGACATATTGAAGCATCTCAAGGTGCCTCACTGGGGCTTTATGTTACAACAAGCCCCATAAAGATAGGTTAGGCCTGGTGACCAAAGGTTTGGTCAAAGAGGTAGATTTTAAGGAATGAAAACAAAATACTGCTGATGTTGGAAATCTGAATCAAAGACAGAGAATGATGCTTAGACTTAAACAGGTCTGAGGCAAAAAAAAAATGCAGATGCTGTAATCCAAGGAAGACAAGCAGGAGGCTGGAAGTCTAAGCAGGTCTGGCAGTTTCTGTGGAGAGAGGAACATTTTTAAAGGAATATCTTAAATTAAGTCAGCTGGGTAAAGGCAAAAAGGTTTAAAGGAGAGTATTCCAGAGCCTTGGGCAAAGCAACTGAAGACAATGTCACCAACAGAAAAGTAATTAAATTGGGGGTGCAAAAGAGCTTAGAATAGAGGAGTGTGTGTCAGATTCTTGCTCAACCAGTCCTGATCTGCATATAAAATAAGTTAATCATTTGCATTACAGCAAGAACTGTGCTGTGAATGGGAAAAAAAAAGTCCACTGGCTGCATTAAAAAATTCGAAGTTCTTCATACAAATTACTGTTATCAATTTTAAAATACTCCTCTGTGACAGTAATTCTTATTATAAAATTGTTTATTTGGGGAAAAAACTGATGATTTTCAGTTTGGTTCTTTAAAAGCGAACCTTTGTTTTGTTTGAATGTAATCCCCTGGAGGTGTACTATTAATATACCAGACAGAATCTTTACTAACTCAAGACTATGGACTTCTCAGTTCCATTAGCTAGAGAGATAAACGACAGACTGAAGCAGAAAATAACTAGTGCAGTATCCCTGAGGTGAGTTTCTGCTTCATGCTGATTAACTTCCATCAACTAGTCTAATTATTTTCCTTAATTGTACAACAGCACAATCCCATTAAATGTAACATAATACAGTACTGCTGCTCAATGACACACTTGACTAAATGAAATCGCGTAAATGTAACATTAAAAAGTATGACGTGATGTAAATTTCAAAGAAATGAAAAGAACTCCCCAGAAGAGCATGGAAATATAATTACAAGTGTTCTTTTTTTTTCCCCAGAAATCATAGTAGAAGGGTTTATGCTGTTAACTAGATGCAGCAATATGAACATTTTCTAAATTCAAACAGTTTCATCCCATAAATACTGAGAATTATTTTTAAAAATATATATTATTCTGGCCACAAATGTTTATTATGTCTCCTGAAACAAATTTGCAATAGTATGCATACTTAAATTCAAAGCTTGATGATATTTCCTTCGAACAGAAACCTTGAATCAAATTTTTCACTCATTAACAGGAAGACCAGAAAGTGATGCCGAGCACTGTTTTATTTGAAAAGCATAGAAACATCAATGAAAAAAAACTTAAACATCTCTTAAAGCTTTGAACGTACAAATATAAAACTTTTCATCAAGACTTTGGAGAAAGTTTCATTAATATCAATAGTCCTGTTGAATTGACCATAAACAAAGGTAAACCAAGAACTGCCTTTCTCTTCCTGCAGTTGATAGTGGTTGCCTTTCTAATTCTTCCTTTTGTTCTGCTCAACCGCCAATTTTTCCATCTCCTCAACCTCCCAGAATGAATGTAGTGCAGTTCCTCACATTGTTATCTCTGTATCTATGTAAGCACCTGGCTTGCATTTCTTTTTTTTTGTTTCTATTTACACTTGCTGCAATAATATAAAACAGGTATTTTGAATTGGACATCCATTTTACCCGACACTCAATTTCCTCTCCACTTATTACAATCGTCATATAGTTCAAAACTACTTATTTGGCTATAATGCACTTCAGGATATCTTAAGTTTCTTAAGAAAGAAATTAAATAATGCATAATAGTGTATTTTATAAATATTCTTTGTGATGTGGCTGAATCCACTGACAAGTTTAAATTTTACATAAATACTACAGTTGCTGACTACTTTCTATAACTATCACTGCAAGAAGAATAATATGGTTAATTTCTGAATGGATAAGGTAATGTATGAAAATCAAACACAGGTAACATCATTATTTTTCCAATGAGTAAAACAAGATGGTGTAGTTAAAGTGATTAACTGAAAATCTTTACTAAGTCAAACAAGTTACATCTAGAAGTTAGAAATAAGCTTCAGATCAATAAAATATATTTTGAAATTACAATCAACTGTGTTTTAATTTTCCCAACAATGACAAAAGACACTCCCTCATTGTCCATAGCTTTCACCCTCTCCTCTGTGCAAAAATTTTTCTTACTTTTCTGATACTTAATTCTTCAACAGCATCTTCCAAATACATGGTCTCTTCCAACTAGAAGAGTTAAGGGCATCAGTTGAATGGGAGCATCATTTGTAAATTCCCCTTCAAGTCAAGTACCAACCTAACTGGGCATTGCTCTTTCTTTGTTGCTGAGCTAAAATGCTGTAACACATAATCCAGCAGAACTGTGGATGCATTGCACACATTGAAGTATCTTACGAAATGAAGCCTGCCACCTCATAAGGGGCAATTAGCAATTGACTTGTCAACAACAACCGTACATCCAAGGATGAACAATATAGATAAAATAGCAGTTTTGTTTTCTTGAATAGATTCAGTATGTGGCCTCCAAAGCCTTCTGTGGTAGAGAATTCCACAGCTTCACTAGCCATTGAGTGCAGAAAAGTTGATCTCCTCACATCCGGAGACTGTACTGCCCGGTTCTAGACTGTCCAACCAGGGAAAACATCCTGTCCGCATCCACTCTGTCCAGCTGTTAGAATTTTATACAAGTTGTTGTGGTTCTGTTCGCCAAGCTGGGAATTTGTGTTGCAGACGTTTCGTCCCCTGTCTAGGTGACATCCTCAGTGCTTGGGAGCCTCCTGTGAAGCGCTTCTGTGATGTTTCCTCCGGCATTTATAGTGGTTTGTCTCTGCCGCTTCCGGTTGTCTGTTCCAGCTGTCCGCTGCAGTGGCCACTATATTGGGTCCAGGTCGATGTGTTTGTTGATAGAATCTGTGGATGAGTGCCATGCCTCTAGGAATTCCCTGGCTGTTCTCTGTTTGGCTTGTCCTATAAGAGTAGTGTTGTCCCAGTCGAACTCATGTTGCTTGTCATCTGCGTGTGTGGCTACTAAGGATAGCTGGTCATGTCATTTTGTGGCTAGTTGGTGTTCATGGATACGGATTGTTAGCTGTCTTCCTGTTTGTCCTATATAGTGTTTTGTGCAGTCCTTGCATGGGATTTTGTACACTATGTTGGTTTTGCTCATGCTGGGTATCGGGTCCTTTGTCCTGGTGAGTTGTTATCTGAAAGTGGCTGTTGGTTTGTGTACTGTTATGAGTCCTAGTGGTCATAGTAGTCTGGCTGTCAGTTCAGAAATGTTCTTAATGTATGGTAACGTGGCTAGTCCTTTGGGTTGTGGCATGTCGGAGGAAACATTACAGAAGCACTTCACAGGAGGCTCCCAAGCACTGAGGATGTCACCTAGACATGGGACGAAACGTCTGCAACACAAATTCCCAGCTTGGCGAACAGAACCACAACAACGAGCACCCGAGCTACAAATCTTCTCACAAACTTTGAACACTACAAGTGTCTCGGTCTGTGTCATCATTTTTTCTACTGTGATTTAAATGGCTCTGGTTATGGAAAAAATGTTTTTGACACTTGAAAACAGACCTAACCATCTGTTCTCTTACAATCATTAATAAGCACTCTATTGTGAAATTGTAATGAGCACCTTCTGTTCTTTCCTTTCTAAGGAGATGTCTATTGTTAGGCAATAGACCAAATACTAATGAATTTCAATATTCTAAATGTTCCTTCATCTGTGAATGAATAAAAGTTTTAAGACATTGTCATAATATGCTATCATTTCATGTGGTTTCTGGTTTGTTAAAATAAGCTAATAGGACCACAAGTATATCAGTGATTCCTCTTTAAATGGAATATCTCATACCACTGCAATGGGACAGGAAGTCAATTGCACTGACATCATTGATGTGCAGCTGGAACAGGAAGTTGGTGCCCTCTGTGGTGATAGGTGTGTGTGCTGTGCCTCTGACATCACCATTGCAGACACAACAATGCTGCCCTGCTCCAGGGCTTGGCTCAGCATGGCTTGTTGCCCTGCCATGAATAAACAGCCACTTCTGAGATACAAAGGTCCACCCTCGTGAGCCATGAGAGTTGCTGACACCTTTCTCATGGAAGCTGGATGCTAACCTTTTCAGCAGAAACTAACACATAACTTCTGCCTGACTTTGTGCTCTATTTAAAACTTGATTTGAAGATCACAGTTTCAACTTTTGAAGCACAGTGCTGAGAAATTAGTTTTTAATAGAACTAGGAATTTTATTAATGATTTGATTTGTCATCTTTTTTTATTTGTAGGATTTATTTTTCTTGAAAGTTCATTTTGGATCCATTTTGCTTTCAGAGACTTAAGCTTTTCTGTTTTTTTTTGGCCATTTTCTTTGCTTCTGTGTTTCCTATCTCTTTCATTTGTTCTGTGTTATCTTGCTTTGAGCCTTTAAAAATTGTGCTCAAAGATGCAATGTTAGAAAAACACTTATTGTGGCTGAATAGGTTGATTTACATTTAGCCAAAGTCCAAATACCATGCAAGATTTTTAACTTGATTGATCGATCAATTATTAAACTTGACTCCAATTTAATTACATTGCTACTTTAGCAAAAATGTTATCTATGATCATTTTGTTGATATAATAGGTAGAAATGGTAATGTAACAGTGGTGCATTTTAAAAACCATCTTTGATTTAATTTGTTGTCAGATGTACCTCGGTACAGTGAAAAGTTTTATTTTGCATGCAGTACAGGCAGATCATACCATACAGAGTGTGTAAGGGTAATAGAACAGAGCGAGGAATACAATGTTACGGCCGCAGTGAAGGTATATAGACAGTAAGATCAACATTAAGTTTAAAATTTCAGATGTCCATTCAGAAGCCTAATAATAGCAGGGAAGAAGCTATTCTGGAATCAGAAATTTTGAATCTAGAAGGTCAGATCAACTTTCTTTGCATAAAGTACATAGACTTCAACTTTGCAAAACACAGGCTAGAAAGTCTTGTACCCTGGTTTTTAGGTGCATATTTAACATTTGTGTAACCACCTCATTTCCCTCTGTTGCCCTGAACTTTATTCTGCATAAGGCATGGAACCAAACAGCAATGTGAAAACACTGCATGCTCCCCCAGCAGCCTTCCACTTCTAAAGGCACAATTCCAATAAAGAGCAGCTTCAGCGATGCACTGTCGACTCATGGATAACCTCTATCATTGACAATAAGGAAAAGGAGAGAGTACCCTGCTTTAGTGATACCACCTGGGCAGCTTAGACAGAGGCAAAACCAGGACGAATACCAAGCTTCCATCAAAAAGCAGGAAACCTTCAAATATGAGCCTCCACAAAGAACGGTCATGTGGCTTTGTTTATTCTGCATTGTTATGCATAACAGTGCCTTTTGGGGAAGTGTTGGAAGGACTAGAAGGTTGATTAACTGTTGGCAGACATTCTGGAGAGGGATTTAAACCCAAAGCTTCAGACGTAGGGACAGGGGTGCCAGCTTGCCTCAACCACTGTGGGACCAAGGTAGTCAGTCATCCAAAACATGCAAATGAGTCAGAAAATATTTTAACTTCCTTGCGTAGTCCAGGTAAGTGAATGTATCCATCACCCTGCTCAATGTATCACACAAAAATCGTTGGTTAGAAGCATGGAAGGACTCCATCAGGTACAGAAGATTGTGTAGAGTTTGGAGGCTATCCCTTCCATTGTGCAAGTCGGGACCATTGCCTTGACATTATCTTGTCAGCTCTACCAGAATATTCCATGATGGGGTATGTGCTGGATGCTGTCTCAGCTTCAACTACAGTGTGTAAAGGTCCCGTGATACCTCAGTACTCCAGCAGAATCTCAGTCTTCGGCCCCAAGATTCTTGTCTGCTGTCATACGTGCACAGATGTATTGTGAATTAAGAGACATAATTTTTCAACAGGAAATTCTGGTATTCACAACAGGTTAGCAATCAGTGCTTCCTGTGGGAGTAGCACAGAGACATTGAAGCCAGAACTTGCTGGCCTCGAGCAGGATGACCACATTCATACTCTCACCATTGTCATTCTATGTCTGGTACTGTTGACATCTTTCCCTAGCCAGCCTTGTCTTCTGTCTTCCAAAGTCAGGTCTGCAAGGCCAGAACTGCTCAAGAGAATTCTACATGTCTACAATCTGCAACCATCTCCCAATGAAAACTAGCAGCCTTTCTCTGGGTGTGGTTGCAGTAACTGGGATGCAGGTCACTGTAAAGTACTTAAATAAGATCTGTGATTATTTACTTTTGAGGCAAATGGTTCCTGAAACACACAGAATTGCTGCTCCAAGAATACTCCTTTAGCATCAGGCTCCTTTAGCTTTGAAGAGTATTCCTTCTGCATCCTCTGTGGAGAGATTCCTTTTGCTCCCATCCCTCTAACTATGTTATTTCCTTCCTTTCAATAATCATCTCAAAAACCTAACTACCACTCCATCAGCTAATTACAATGTTCCTGAAATATCAAAGCACCTCAGCTGCAACTTGAGTTTAGGGCCCAGCATGGTCCATCATGCTTGTTGTTTCAGGAGTAAATAAATAAGACATTCCCTATATTAGCAGCTATTTATTCTCCCAGGCTGATCTTTACCTATACTTTTGTCTGTTTTAGTCCCTCTTTGGGCTCCAAATGGAGAGGTGATGGCCTTGGAGTATTATCACTTAACTGTTAATCCTGAGACCCAGGTAATGTTCTGGAGATTGCTGGATGATGGAACTTGGATTCAATTTTAAAAATCTGGAATTGAGTCGAGTGATGGCCATAAATCCATTGTCAATTGTTGGGAAAACCATCTGGTTCTCTGATGTCTTTTAGGGAGGGAAACTGCCTTCCTTATCTGCCCTGGACTACATGTGACTCCAGACCCACAGCAATATGGCTGGGTAATTAGGCAACAAATGCTTAGTGATGTTCTCAACCCATGAATGGCATATCCACCTTCCTTATCCCTATCACAATCCTGTCTTCAGCATACATAACAACATTTATCTAGTTACAATCACTTCTGAAAAAGAGTCACTAGACTGGAAGTGTTAATTCTACTTTCTCTCTACAGATGCTGCCAGACTTGCTGAGCTTCTCCAGCAATTTGAGACTTTGTTTCTGGTTTCTAGCATTCACAGTTCTTTGGATTTTTTTTGTTGTTTAGACATTGCCATGTTCATTAACCAGATTTGGTATCCTGTCAGTGCTTCAAGCCATTGATATCAATGATATTATGATCATGCACTCAATGCCACTAAACATCGCGCACCTTCTCAGTTGAACTTGTTCTCTCTCTGCTGAACAGATAATTTCCAATCATATTCTCATGGTTACGGGTAAAATAATGAATTACTATGTTTAATCAGACTGCTAAAACATCAGTTTGAATCATTTATGTCATGGGTGAACTAAACTAATTGAACAAGTTTATTTTCACGAATCACCACTTGAGTTAAGATTCTTTCCTTGTGAAAGATCTCTTAAATGTATTAAGCCTGGCCTATTGTCTTCCACAGGGAAGCTTTATTGCAATTCATTTCAGCAAAGATTTCCCTGTGATCAAACGCTTTTTTAAAACAAAAATCAGTTGACTAGTATTCATTGTTAACCACAATTCATTTACATTCAAAGATAAAAATACCTCTTTCAAGCTGAATTGCCTGAACTATTGTGAGGCAATTTAAAACGTTACTGGGAGATTTTTAAACTATCAACAGTAAATGCTCAGTGGCTCAGGCACAGAAACAGGGGAGAGAAGAAACATTCTGTGTTTCATGTCTCAACCTGAAGTGGTAACTCGGTTTCTCTCCACAGATGCTGCCTGACCATTTGAGTGTTTCCAACATAATCTGCTTTTATTTCAAATTTCCAGTATTTAATATAATAAGAAATTTTTGCTTTTAGCAGATCCTGATTGAAATATCTCTGCAGCTCGTTTAAACCCCGCAAACTACTCAAGATGTTAATTTTCAATTTTTTTGCATTTGCGCTAATCTGGTGGAGTGGATTACTTATCCGTTGTAGTGGACATCTGATTTGTACTTAACTTAAATAACTGATATTTTATTTGACTTGAGAAAGAGTGGGAAAGAAGAAGGAAATTACATTTATGTTGCATATTTCACAACTTCAGATTATCCTAAGACACTTTAACATTCATCTAAAAGCTTTTGAAATTACTGTTGTAGAGTCAGAGGTTTACAGCACAGAAGCAGGCCCATCAGCCCAACTTGACCATGCTGCCCAGTTTTCACAATTAATTTAGTCTCATTTGCCTGTATTAGTCTATATCCCTCTCCACCTATCCCACCTATGTGCCTGTCCAATTGTTTCTTAAATGACAAAATTTATCTCTATGGTAAAAACAATGACTGCAGATGCTAGAAACCAGATTCTGGATTAGTGGTGCTGGAAGATCACAGCAGTTCAGGCAGCATCTGAGGTGCAGCAAAATCGACGTTTCGGGCAAAAGCCCTTCATCAGGAATAAAGGCAGAGAGCCTGAAGCGTGGAGAGATAAGCTAGAGGAGGGTGGGGGTGGGGGTGGGGGTGGGGAGAAAGTAGCGTAGAGTACAATGGGTGAGTGGGGGAGGGGATGAAGGTGATGGGTCAGGGAGGAGGGTGGAGTGGATAGGTGGAAAAGAAGATAGGCAGGTAGGACAAGTCATGGAGACAGTGCTGAGCTGGAAGTTTGGAACTCGGGTGAGGTGGGGGAAGGGGAAATGAGGAAACTGTTGAAGTCCACATTGATGTTCCGAGGGTTGAAGTGTTCCGAGGCGGAAGATGGGGGGTTCTTCATCCAGGCGTCTGGTGGTGAGGGAGCGGCAGTGAAGGAGGCCCAGGATCGTCCAGTCTCCCCAATGTAGAGGAGACCACATCGGGAGCAACGGATGCAATATATGATATTAGTGGATGTGCAGGTAAAACTTTGATGGATGTGGAAGGCTCCTTTAGGGCCTTGGATAGAGGTGAGGGAGGAGGTATGGGCACAGGCTTTGCAGTTCCTGCGGTGGCAGGGGAAGGTGCCAGGATGGAAGGGTGGGTTTTCGGGGGGCGTGGACCTGACCAGGTAGTCACGGAGGGAACGGTCTTTGCGGAAGGAGGAAAGGGGTGGGGAGGGAAATATATCCCTGGTGGTGGGGTCTTTTTGGAGGTGGCGGAAATGTCGGCGGATGGTTTGGTTTATGCGAAGGTTGGTAGGGTGGAAGGTGAGCACGAGGGGCATTCTGTCCTTGTTACAGTTGGAGGGGTGGTGTCTGAGGGCGGAGGTGCGGGATGTGGACGAGATGTGTTGGAGGGCATCTTTAACCACATGGGAAGGGAAATTGCGGACTCTAAAGAAGGAGGCCATCTGGTGTGTTCTGTGGTGTAACTGGTCCTCCTGGGAGCAGATCTGGCGGAGGCAGAGTAATTGGGAATACGGGATGGCATTTTTTGCAAGAGGTAGGGTGGGAAGAGGTGTAATCCAGGTAGCTGTGGGAGTTGGTGGGTTTGTAAAAAATGTCAGTGTTAAGTCGGTCGTCATTAATGGAGATGGAGAGGTCCAGGAAGGGCAGGGAGATGTCAGAGATGGTCCAGGTAAATTTAAGGTCAGGGTCTATCACTATCTCTGGCAGTCCGATACAGACAATCACCACCCTCTATGAAAAAGATTGTCCCGGAACCCTTTTATATCTCTCCCCTTTCACCTTAAACCTATGCCACCTAATTTTAGACTCCCCTACCATGGGGAAAAGCTGTTGGCTATCTACCTTATCTACGCATGTCATGATTTTATAGACTTCTGTAAGATCTCCCCTCAGTCTCCCATGCTCCACCGAAAAAGTCCCAGCGTATCCAGCCTTTCCATATAACTCAACCTTGCAGTTCGGGAAGCATCTTAATAAACCTTTTCTACTAGTGGAGGAAATGTGGAAATAGTCACAAAGACAATGAGATAACTGATGAGGTTTTCTGCTTTTGTGATGTGTGTTGAGGGATAATTATTGGTCAAGACACTGGTGGGAAATGCTCATTTCTTCTTCAATACTGTGACATCTGATTTTCACATCCACCTGAAATACTAAAGGGGCCTCTAACTTAGTCTCATTTCCAAAAGACGGCAGGTCGAATGATGATCCTGTGTACTGAGCTTGATCAGCAATCTGAATATTGTTCTCAATAGGACCAAGTCACAACCTTCTGATCCAGAAGTGTGTGTGCTAGCACTGAGCAGCAAGGGGTATATATAAATAATATAGAGAATAGGATCTCAAATACACTAGATCAGTTTGGGAACTTAAATTTGAAAAATGTCTTCGAGCCATAATGCAACAATTTGGTAAAAGTGACTGTGAAAGTTTTGAATTGCAATTTAGAAGCAATTAAAACTAAGGTTCTTGAAGGAACTTCTTACCTAGTCCTGATCTGTGATTCCAGCCCCAGAGTAACACTATAGAGTATTAATTAGCTTCTGAATTGTCCAGCAAGATAAACAAGTGGCCCATTACCCTGCGAATGTTGAAACACCACAAATATAAAATCTCTAATGTGACACCTTATGTAACACTATAAATATTGTCCTTTGACCGCTCTCAAACTGTAAGAACAAGTATTTACCTTCCTAAAGTAAAGCAATTGGCAAGCATGGCCTGGAGTAACCATAGCTATCCATGCAGGACGGCAAGTTGAATTAAAAGTATGTGAGTAGGAGTGATGAGAGAGCAGCATTTAGAGTTGGAATGCCAGTGGCATGTATATGGAGGGAAGACAGGTACTATTGCACGGTGACTGAAAGGGTTAAAGTTTGCCTTTTAAGTGAGGATAAAGAAGGAAAACAGAGTTGTTCCAGTAAAGACAACAGTTATCATCAGGTAGCATTGGGCTAAGAAATAGATGAATGGTCAAAATATACATCAGGATGAAGACAAAGGAGCAGGTGAAGGATTGCATGGAAGGAAGAATCTCATTATAATTGGAGGGAAAATTGGCGAGTGAAAAAATATGATTTAATCCTGGCTCCAGTAAGAAAATGTTGGACCAGAAACACACTAAAAACATGAGTTCCTCACATGATATCAACAGATCCAAATAGCTGATTAGTAATCTAAAATATGAATTTGGAGGAATTGTATGGATAAGACACACAGAGAGTGTGAAAAATAAATACTTTCACTTGAGGTCGTCAAGCATAAAAAATATGCAAGTTTGCTGTCTTTGAGTTCATTATTCTAGACAGGACCAAAGCAATCGCTATGATGTTAATGATGCAACGTGCATGTACTTTCCATAATGCCATTGACAGGTTTGAATGATAAAAAGCAGATCAGCAGCTCCATAGACGTTGAGTTTTGTGCAGCCATATTCAGATACGATTCAAGGTGACCTATATCAGTTAGGAGGATGTACTATTCAGATTCAACTTTTTAACTTACGATTTTTCAACCTCCATAAAACCTAATCTTATGAAACTGATGAATCCTTTTTTATAGTTCAGACAGAGCGGACACAGACCCATGTAAATGTGATGTTTGGAAGTGTTACCTCAATTTAATATAATGCAATATATACATACTAGCAGCCATCAATACAGCAGAAAAAAAAATCCATCTTCATTCTGACTGTCCAAGTCAGATGGCATCATTTTAATCAACATGAAAGTGTTGATTGTAAATGTTGCACTGCACATTTCTTTCAATAGTTAATCGTTCCTCTATGAGCAGCCTGTTCAGATTTTGAAACAAGTAATATGAAGTTAATTTTATATTGATCTTGAGCATTCAGCTGTATACAAAGCTAAATTTCACCGTCCACATCTGATCAATTGCTAAGATTGCATTTTTTTTTATTCTAAATAAATTCTGTATAACCAGATAACATCACACAGTGCTGCAGTTTTGGTTTCAGCAACAATAGTTTATTACTGAAGTTTATTATGCAAAAGAACTTAAGATAAAATAAAACAAACCAAATTATTCACTTTGAAAGATTAAATATTTCTAAACACTCAGGAAACCACAATCCCATCAAACTCAAAAGGACTTCTTTACAGTACTTATACCAGAGAGAAAACTCCCTTCTCATTTACATAGTGCTTAATGTAATTTTGGCTTCAATTTCAGGTCTTAAGAATCTGATAGCCTCTTCTTGGAGTCTTCATACAACTGAGATTTGTCTCCCTCAGCTTCAAGTAACCCCTTTCAGACCTAGAGCCAACGCTTCTGATCTGGAACTTTCAAATCAAACTGCTTACAGTGAGGTAATCTACTTCTCAACAATTCTAAATCATTTCCTTTTGTCAGGAGCAATTATTCTACACATTTATCTTCAGGCAAGGCTTCTGAAAAATGGCCAAATTTAAACGCAAATTTTTCAAAAACCATATATCCCAGCTGCATCCTCAAAGAGAAAAAAAAAATTCTTTCGGAACAAATGAACAATGTAAACAAATTCATATTAGCCTCCAAGAACTCTTTCTGTCAGACTGTATTTTAAAATAAATCACCTTGGATATAGAAATAGTTACAAGTTAATCCTCACATTTCCTCAGGCACACAGACCAAAACCCACATGCCACTAATTTGAACTTAAACTCTAAAAAATTAATAACTAAAATATAGATAAATCACATAACTTATATCACAGCCCCATTATCACCCTAATATATACCTCCATCAACTTCTGAATGTCTTGTATGCTCGGAACAACTTGTCCAAACTTCAAGAAATCCAATTAATTTAAGTCTCTGTGGCCTACATCCTCCAACAAGTGATTACCTCCATATTTACGAAACTTCATTGGTTCAGTTTCCAAAAGTGATATTTTCAGCATCCTTACTTTCATTTTCAAATACTAGTATGGCCTCCCACCATTCCACCCCCACAATTCATTACTGGAGCCATATGTCCCAGCTGCATCCTCCATTCTTCCAGCTCTGATTCATTATGACTCAGCTCATTTGTTTTTCTTGTCACTGACTAAAGACTCAGTCACTCATCCCAACAACCCAAACCCTCCCTAAAACATTCTCATTTTTTCAAAAACTTCTCAAGGCTGTCCTTTTCCCTCCCACTGTTCCTAGTCAACGTAAAGACTTGTGGTGGGATACGTGTGCTGTGAACCATTCACCTTTCGGTGACCACTATACAAATGTTAGAAGTTGTTACCCAGAAGAGAAAACCATACAACTTGTGAATGATACATACTGATTCATGTACTACTGTTGTTCTTGTATTAAAAACTAGTTTCTCTCCCTTGTTCGTCTTATATAGGTCCTTAAAACTTTGCATTGGATTGTCATTCTCTGAAAAATATTGTTAAAACATGCAAGTTCTGATGGAGATAAACATTAATCACCAAAGATGTGCAGGTCAGGTGAATTGGTCATGCTAAATTGGCCATTGTGTTAGGTGCATTAGTTAGAAGGAGATGGGTCTGGGTGGGTTATTCTTCGGAGGGTCGGCGTGGACTGGCTGGGCCGAAGGGGCTGTTTCCACACTGTTTGGAATCTAATCTAATCAAAAATTAAAAAGAGAGCTTGGTATGTTTCTACCAGTGGAAGACATCTGATTCTAGAACATAGTTGAGGTGAGATGGATACTGTTGAGTTACCATAGTCTCAAGAAGACATATCTTAATTGCACCCAGAGGTCTGAGTAGTTTTCACAGAGCTTATTTCTCAATTTGTCAAAGGAATTCTCTCCTCTTTTTTTCTACTTGGATCAGGAGATGTGTTTCTGCAGGGTGTAATAGCATGAGTAGACTGCACCATGCAAGTTCAGACAAGAATGTGTTCAATGCATTGTTTGATCATTTGTGTTATACATGTCCATACTCTTTGAAGGATTCAACTGTGTGACACAAATAGAACTTTGATAATAATCGTTTTGTCTTTCTCTCCCCCTCTCTCTGTCTCTCTCTCTCCCTCTCTCTGTCTCTCTCTCACTCTCCCTCTCTCTGTCTCTCTCTCTCCCTCTCTCTGTCTCTCTCTCACTCCCCCTCTCTCTGTCTCTCTCTCTCTCTCCTCTTTAAAACCTCCTAAGTTATGTGCAAGTAACAATCACACTAAATTTAATCAATAATTTCATGTTCAATCATCCTTTTTCTCAATTATAATCATGAAAGAACACAAATAATTTAGAAGTTTAGAAGAGCACTAAGGTAGCCAGATTGCAAATTAGTCTACACAATTAAATGGTAAGAAATTTGTGACTTTCACTTCTGTCGTGATGCTAACTCACCACTTAACCATCTCCTGCCTTCTACTAAAGCATAATATGGATTGTATTTGTTTTCATATGTGTGTTTCTGTCCTCTATCCCCAACTCCTGTGCATTGTATTGTTCCTTTTTAATGGTTCATTGCATTCATTCTCTGAACAGAAAGAAACAACACAATTGGAATACTAACTTGTCTATTACCTTCTGCTGAGCAGTTACATCGCTATCAGTTTCAAAGCTAATGTTGGTCCTGGAAAGGCTTTCTTTACTTATAACAATGCTTTTGTTCAGGAACTTGTTAAATTAAACCATGGAAAAACATGGCGTCTATGGAAAGGGAAACAGAGATAATAGCTGGGATTTAATGGAACACAGTGGGAAGTGGAATGCATTGACTCTCCCCACTACAATTCCTATTTTCAGAGCATTTTCATGCCTGTTATACAAATGCAGGACCCTATGATCTTCCAGACCAGTGACTAAGCAGGCAAAGGAACCTTGATCTCTATGGAGGTGATTGGGATTAATAGAAACCCCCATATCTGAGGAGGTGGTGAGTATTTGTGGTGCTTGATGTGGCTGCTTATGTTGATGTCATGGCTAGTCCGAGGATACTGTGGACTATGCAGCAGCAACAGGTCCAGGATCACAGTCCAATTGCACATCAATGAAACGCAGGTTATTAGCTGCAATCTATGAGACCACGCAGTGAGAGGAATCCAATGATGGTACTGACTCCTTCGGTACTTTCAGCCTGACTATCAACATCAGATCAATAGTAAATGCATTGGCTAACCCTCCCAAAGGCATCCATCAGCAGCTTAATACTACATATCAATGGTAGATTGTAGAATGACTGCCACTGGAAGTAGGTGACCACCAATGCAATCGTATCACATTGCACATACGTATACCATAGCCTCTTGGGAGAGCTGTGATCTTCAATAACAAATTCTCCCCAGCACTTGAAGGCATTTCATGCTTTGACTGCATACTCTTCCTACACAATTTTTTTCCATGTTGATGTCTGCTCTTGGTATCTTTTGTGGTCTTCTCTACCTTGAGATTCCCTTGTCCATGAAGCTACAGCTGTCTATAACTGTGCCTCACAACACACCCCTCTCAGGCTGTCCTTCCATCTGCTAGATCTATCTTCTGAATGAACAATGCCCATGCTACTTGGGAGCTGCCAGTCTTGAAGGGCTACTCCTCCAGGTGTCTCTGCAACACTGCCCATTCCACCCACTGTTCAGGCCCCACTCATCGATTCTTGTGCCAGGAGTTTATAGACATTCAGGGGGCTCAACCCCAGATCCTTTGGTCCTCGACTCTTCCTTCTTTACCCCCAAACACATTTGCCATAATGCACCAAGCTTCCTGGAAAAGAAAGCTGTTAATTCCATGTCTGCCAATTGCAGCCATAACCTCAGCTGCCATTGCATTACCACAAAAATTCTGAGCTTTCTTTTCTCCATTTTTCTAACTTATTGCTGGATTTTTTTATTTCTTTATTCTTCTGTTGTTTTGCCCTAAGAATTTGTACTTAAGAATCTGTTTCTTGGTACCTAGGATGGCACTGTAAATGGTGACTTGAAACATTTTCACCATACTTCTGTGAGTACATGTGACAATAAAGCTAATTCTAATTCTAAATATCTGCTAAGTTTGCATATCTGCTGTGCACTCATTGTAAAATTCACAGAAGCTCCAATAATGGAACTTCATTGATGCATCATTGATTAATTAACTAGTGGGCGGCACAGTAGCACAGCAGTTAGCACTGCTGCCTCACAGTGCCAGAGACCCGGGTTCAATTCCCGCCTCAGGCAACTGTCTGTGTGGAGTTTGCACATTCTCCCCGTGTCTGCGTGGGTTTCCTCCGGGTGCTCCGGTTTCCTCCCATAGTCCAAAAATGTGCAGGTTAGCTGAATTGGCCATGCTAAATTGCCCGTAGTGGTAGGTGAAGGGGTAAATGTAGGGTAATGGGTCTGGGTGGGTTGCTCTTCGGAGGGTCAGTGTGGATTTGTTGGGCCGAAGAGCCTGTTTCCACACTGTAAGTAATCTAATTTAATCACCAGTTTGGTAAAAACATACTATTCAAATAGAGGTTGCCATTTGTCATTGGTAAAATGTGAACTGGCATGATGACTTTGGAGATCTGCTGTTAGACCACTGTAGGCCATTTTACAACCTTGCTCACCCTCTCGCAACCACCCCTCAAACTTCATTTCTCCTTGTGTTTCAGCAGCGTGGAAAATCCCAGATGAAGTTTCAGGTGAGCAACCTGAATTGAAAAGTAGATAAAAGGAGATGTAGATGGTTTGAAGGAAGTACAGAAGCAGGAAGCGTAGGAAGGGAAGTAAGAAGAAGCAAGAAAGGAGGTCATAGAATGGACTGCAGGAGAGATAATATGACAAAAAGAGATGATGGAGTCCAGCACAGGCAGGGTGGTATTAGAATAATAGAATGAGATGTAACAACTATGGTATTCAAAGACAGATGATCATTTGTCATTTTGTTCTGTTTGCTGAAGTGACAGACGAAGTCACATTGTACCAAAGGAACCCCATGACATCATGTATCAGAATCATCACCTCAACAAAGTACTTTTGCACAGTGTGATTAAGAATCACAGGGGGTGTCACTGCACACCAATTGGACAAACAAAGCATGTTGTCTGCTCAAGTGTTGTTTTTCGAAAGATCAAGCACAGTTACAGCTTCTTCCCTGCAGAGAGGAATTGCTCTCATGCACATATGCCTAATCCCAGAAGGATAGCTTACATGATTCACTTCTGTCCGTAAGACCACAAAACATAGGAACAGAAATTAGGCCATTCAGCCCATCAAGTCTGCTCGACCATTCAATCATGAGTTTCTCATTCCCATTCTCCTGCTATCTCCCCATAACCATTGAACCCCTTGAAAATCATGAACCAACCTTATCTCAGTCTTGAATATACTCAATGACCTGGCCACGACAGCCTTCTGTGGAAGCGAATTCCATAGATTCACCACTCTCTGCCTGAAGAAGCTTCTCCTTATCTCTGTTCTAAAAGGTCTTCCCTTTATTCTGAGGCTGTGCCCTTCGGTCCTAGTCTCTCCTACCAATGGAAACATCTTCCCAACATCTACTCTGTCCATGCCATTCAATATTCTGTATGTTTCAGTTAGATTCCTCCATCATCCTTCTAAACTACATCGAGTGTAGACCCAGAGTCCTGAAACATTCTACATATGTTAAGCTATTCATTCCTGGCGCCATTCTCGTGAGTCTCTTCTGAACACACTCCAAAGCCAGTACATCCTTACAGAGATACAGGAACCAAATGTGGCCTGACCAGAGTGCTATTGAGCCTTAGAAGTACATCCCTGCTTTTATATTCAAGTCCTCTCAAAATAATACTAATCATTGCATTTGCTTTTCTAACTAATGACTCAACTTGCAAGTTCACCTTGAGAGAATCCTGGACTAGAATTCCCAAGTCTCTTTGCACTTCAGACTTCTGAATTTTCACCCCATGCCTCTATTCTTTCTACCTAAGTGTATGACCTCACAATTTCCCACAGTGTACTCCATTTGTCACTTCCTTGCCCATCCCCTAACCTGTCTAAATCCTTCTCCAGCCTCTCTGCCTCCTCAATGCTACCTGCCCCTTTACCTATCTTTGTATTGTTTGTAAACCTAGCCAGAATGCCATCAGTTCCTTCATCTAGATCATTAATATATTAAGTGAAAAGTTGTGGTCCCAACATTGAGCATTGTGGAATACCACTTGTCACCAGCTGTCATCCTGAGAAGGACGCTTTTATTGCCACTCTCTGCTTTCTGCTAGACAGCCAAGCTTCTCTCCATGCTAGCACCTTGTGTCCAATACCACAGGCCTTTATCTTACTCAGTAGCCTCCTGTTGGCAATTTTTCAAAAGGTCTTCTTGAAGTCCAGGTAGATAATATCCATTGGTTCTCCTTGGTCTAACTTGCTCATTACTTTCTAAAATAATTTATCAGGATTTATCAGTCATGACCTCCCCTTGATGAAACCATGCTGATTTTGTCCTATTTTACCATGCACTTCCAAGTACTCAGAAATCTCATCCTTCACAATGGAATCCAGGATCTGACCCACAACTGAGGTAATTTTTTATCTTTTGACTTATTCCCTTTTTAAACAGGGTGTCACCTTTCTGAAGTTTATATATGACATCTACAGCCCTTCTTCATCAATCAACTTGTCACTTACAGTCATAGAATCGTAGAGATGTACAGCACGGAAACAGACCCTTCAGTCCTACTTGTTATGCCGACCAGATATCCCAACCCGATCTCTTCTCATTTGCTAGCATCTGGCCCATATCCCTCCAAACCCTTCCTAATCATATACCCATCCAGATGTCTTTTAAATGTTTCAATTGTAATAGCCTCCACCACTTCCTCTAGGAGCTCATTCCATACACGTACCACTCCCTGCGTGAAAAAGTTGACCCTTAGGTGTCTTTTATATCTTTCCCCTCTCACCCTCAACCTATGCCCTCCTGTTCTAGACTCCCCCACCCCAAGGGAAAAGACTTTGTCTATTTATCCTATCCATGTCCCTCATTTTATAAACCTCTATAAGGTCACCCCTCAGCGTCTGATGCTCCAGGGAAAACAGCCCCAGCCTATTCAGCCTTTCCCTATAGCTCAGATCCTCCAACCCTGGAAATATCCTTGTAAATCTTTTCTGAGCCATTCCAAGTTTCACAACATCCCTTCCAATAGGAAGGAGACCAGAGTTGCACACAATATTCCAAACATGGCTTAACCAATGTCCTGGACAGCTGCAACATGACCTCCCAACTCTTTTACTCAATGCTCTGACCAATAAAGGAAAGCATATCAAATGCCTTCTTCACTATCCTATCTACTTGCGACTCTACATTCAAGGTGTTATGAACTTGCACTCCAAGGTCTCTTTGTTCAGCAACAATCTGTGTTGGATCTTACCATTAAGTGAATAAGTCTGCTAAGATTTGTTTTCCCAAAATGCAGCACCTGGCATTTATCTAAATTAAACTCCATCTGCCACTCCTCAGCTCATTGGCCCATCTGATCAAGGTCCTGTTGTAATCTGAGGTAACCTTCTTCACTATCCACTACACCTCTTATGCTTGCATCCAAATCATTTATATAAATGATTAAAAGTAGTGGACCCAGCACCGATCCTTGTGACACTCCACTGGTCACAGGCCTCCAGTCTGAAAAACAGCCCTCCACCACCACCCTCTGTCCTCTACCTTTAAGCCAGTTCTGGCTAGTTCTCCCTGTATTCTATGAGATCTAACCTTGCTAACCAGTCTCCCATGGGAAACCTTGTTGAAAGCCTTACTGAAGTCCATACAATTCATGTCTACCACTCTGCCCTCATCAATCCTCTTTGTTACTTCTTCAAAAAACTCAATCAAGTTTGAGAGACATGATTTCCTATGCACACAGCCATGTTGACTATCACTAATCAGTCCTTTCTTTTCCAAAGACATTCTGTCCCTCAGGCTTCCCTCCAACAACTTGCCCACCACCGACATTAGGCTCACTGGTCTATAGTTCCCTAGCTTGTCCTTACCACTTTTTTTACATTGTGGCACCATGTTAGCTTCTTGCACCCACACGTGACTATCGATGATACAAATATCTCAACAAGAGGCCCAGCAATCGCTTCCCTAGCTTCCCCCAGAATTCCAGGCTACACCTGATCAGGTCCTGGGGATTTATCCACTTTTATGCATTTCAAGGCATCCAGCACTTCCTCCTCTGTAACATGGACATTTTTCAAGATGTCACATCTATTTCCCTACATTCTATATCTTCCATGGCCTTTTCCACAGTAAACACTGATACAAAATACTCATTTAGTATCTCCCTCATCTCCTGTGGCTCCACACAAAGGCTGCCTTAACGCCTCAAAGAATTCTATTAAATTGTTAAGACATTACCTTTTCTGCACAAAACCATGTTGCCTATCACTAATCAGCCCATTTTCTTCCAAATTCTATCCCTCAGTATCTTCTCTAGCAGCTTCCCTCCCACTGATATCAGGCTAACTAGTCTATAATTACCTGGATTATCCCTGCCACTCTTTTTAAACAAGGGGACAACTTCAGCAATTTTCCAGTCCTCAAGGATCTCACCCATGTTCAAGAATGCTGCAAAGATATCTGTTAAGGCCTCAGTTATATCCTCTTGTGCTTCCCTCAGTACCCTGGAATGGATCCTACCTGGACCTGGGGATTTTTCCACCTTTATGCCTTTTAGAATACCCAACACTTGCTCCCTCCTTATCCCAGCTTGACCTAGAATAATCAAAAATCTACCCCTAATCTCAACATCCATCACATCCCTCTCCTCGCTGAATAACGATGTAAAGTATGTGTTAAGAATGTCACCCACTTTCTCCACACTTAAATTTTCCTCCTTTGTCCTTGAGTGATCCAATTGTTTCTCTTGTTCCCTTCTTGCTCCTTATGTATGAATAGAAGATTTTCGGATTTTCCCTAACCCTGTTTGCTAAACTTATTTCATGACTCCTTTTAGTCTTCGTAATTCCTCATCAACACTGGTGAGTCTTCCTCAACACTGGCTTGCAAAGACCTTCAACCATTTGTCGTCTTAGTACATACTCTTCACTGGACACTCCTAGTCTTGTCCCTTCGCCAATTGTGGTCATCACCAATTGACTTGGAAAAATTACCCTGATATAGGTCTGTGTGTTACTTTAACTTGAGGACCTTGGATCACTATCAGTGCCTACTCAATCTTGGTTGGTGGTCAGAATTTAGTGATATGTTGAATCATGATGGCCAAGATTATCTCGTTACTGCAGCCTTGTACCAGCTTGACAAGCAATGTACAGTCTTCCTTCACCTGTTCTGCTGTTGTGGACTTTGCCCCTGCCATGGGTGGCCTTCCAACAGCAAGGAGCTCGTGATGCCATGACTTGAGGAATCATTGGTGTACACAAGCCACCCACATAAAGGTAGTGATCCACAGAATGCACTAAAAAATAAATCTCATTGAAGAATCTACTTGTGCAGACAATGAACTAAAAATTGAAGTAATTGGGTAAACAGAATGCTTGCATTCAACAGGGTTATGTTTCTAAGAAATGTAGGATCGAGAATTGGAGCTAAACTTCCTTCAACCTTAACAGAGATTCTCTGCTGAGACTGTGAGATTGTTGAAGTCACTCCAAAGATCTTCAACCACTGCATATTGTTGGTTAAACCTGTCAATTACCACACTTGGAGAAACCAGTTTGCAGCTGTTGTTGCTGAGTCAGGAACCAGGTCAATCATGGTGCCACAGCATTACAGATTTTATTACAGAGATTGATAGTCACGGACAAGATGCAAAACAATGTTGTGTCTACCTGTCAAGCATTCACTGAAGAATTAGTTCAATCATCCTAACATTCCCTATAATGTTACCAAGCAGACAATCTATTGCAATATTACAATGACCAAGCTATTAGATTAGATTAGATTACAGTATGGGAACAGGCCCTTCGGCCCAACAAGTCCACACCGACCCGCCGAAGCGAAACCCAGCCATACCCCTACATTTACCCCTTACTTAACACTACAGGCAATTTAGTATGGCCAATTCACCTGACCCTGCACATCTTTGGATGGTGGGAGGAAACCGGAGCACCCGGAGGAAACCCACGCAGACACGGGGAGAACGTGCAAACTCCACACAGTCAGTCGCCTGAGGCGGGAATTGAACCCGGGTCTCTGGCGCTGTGAGGCAGCAGTGCTAACCACTGTGCCACCGAGCCGCCCACAAATTCTTGTATGTTTAAAAAAATTACAGTTGCACTGACCATTTGAACATACAGGCCATTCCCCGGACACTGTCTTGTTTAAATACATTCTAAAAATTTTGTCTTAAAGACGTATGCCTTGAATAAGAATTCTCTGTTGAATTCTCAACAGCTACACCCAGAACATTGCACCAGCCTTGGATCCAGATCCATGACATTAATGAAATGGAGATGTCTTTCTTCAGGGAAAAGGCTCAAGGATCATATAAACTCAAATAAGTTTTGAACTTTAAAGAGAGTTTGCATACTGACCTCACATCTAGTTCCCAGAGTTGTGTGTGGAATTTATCCTCAGTGAAAAAAGTCAATGCTGAAAGAAATCATCACTGGAAATGTATTCTTGATAAATGTATAGGACTGAGGGAGAGTAGCTTGAGAACACATAGAAATCTTCAAATTTTGTAAACTGATTTACACACATTTGTAAACTGATTCTTTTCAAAGACTGTTCAGGAGACAGTAATAAATATAATGGAGTCGATGCATCTGTCAATCTAACAGATATTGCAACAAATAGCACCACATAGAATACATGTGCATTGGACCAAACAGTAGAGGAAACTAAATCTTCCAAAGAAGATACAGTTAACTTTAAATAAGCTTTTTCTACAGTGACTAGAGGTAGGCATAACACTGACATGTTTCAATACAAAGTGTATGATTCATACAGCACACAAGAGGTCCTTCAGCCCATCGAGTTTGTCCTGGCTTCTCCACACTACTCATGCTTCCCAGCACTTGGCCCATAACCATGAATGTTGTGACATTTTAAGTGTTCATCCAGGCAATGTTTAAAGATTGTGAGGATTCCTTTTCGTACTGTTGTCCCAGGCAGAGCATTTCAGATTCCCACCACCTTTGAGTGAAAAATGGCTTCCGCTCATGCCCTCTAAACCTCCTCAAAACTGTACTCACCTTTTGATCAAAGGAAACAGCTGCTTTCTATCCACCTGGTCCATGCCCCTCATGATCATATAAATCTCAATCAGGTCCCCCTCAAGCTTATTGAAAATCAAAAGAACTGCAGATGCTGTAAATCAGAAACAAAAACAGGAAGTGATAGAAAAGCTCTGCAGGTCTGACAGTAGCTGTGGAGAGAAATCCGAGTTAACATTTCAGATCAAGAGACCCTTCCTCAAACCCTTCTGAGGAAGGGTTACTCGACCTGAAACGTTAACTCTGATTTCTGCCACAAAAGTTGCCAGACTTGCAGAGGTTTTCCAGCAATTTCTAATTTTGTCCCCCTCAATCTTCTATGTTCAGAAGAAAACAACCACAGTATATTTAATCTGTCCTCACTGCTAAAATGCTTTAACCCAGGTGACATCAAGGTAAATCTCCTCTGCATCTTCTCCAGTACAATCACATATCTTCTATAGATTGGTGACCCAATACTCAAACTGTGGCCTAATCAAAGTTTGGGTCACAGTTGCAACAGAAACTCTCTGCTCTTATAATCTATGCCTCAATTGCTAAAGGCAAGTCTCCCATATACCACCTTAACTACCCTCTGAGTCTGTCCTGCCACCTTCAGGGATCTGCAGATAAATACGTCTGTTCCTCTGAGCTTCTTAATGTCCTCCCATTCATTGAGAGCACTCTCTTAACTAAATTTTATAAAAAGAAATAAGACAAGTGCATTACCTTACAAAATGTAGGGTTGAACTCCATCTGCCACAGATCTATCCATCTGACTAATCTGTCTATATCTTCCTGCAATCTAAGACCTCCTTCCTCACTATGATAACCGGCTAATTTTCGTGTCATCCACCAACTTGTTCATCATAAACCATTGATATATAACACAAATATATGAGATACAACAATAATCATTGTGATACACTACTAGACACTGGTCTCCAGTGACCTGAGCAAACTTCTACCATCACCCTCTGTCTGCTGCCACGAAGCCAGTTTTAGATCCAACATTCTAAGTTACCCTGAATCACAGATATTTTTTACATTCATCGTCAGTGTCCATGTGGGACTTCAAAGGCTTTGCTGAAATCCATAAAAACTACATTCATAATGATATAAATTAAAACTTCCCAAATCTTGAATAGTGTTCCAGTGCACCCTCCCATGTCGTCTGATTTCTACAGCTTTCTGAAAACCTTGTGTCCATCCAGTTCTAGTCTTTTGCAGATCCACAGCTTCTTTTCCCTTATGCAGAGAGTGGTAAGGGTGTGGAAAGCCCTACCTGCTAATGTAGTCAACTCAGCCACATTAGGGAGATTTAAATAATCCTTAGATAAGCACATGGATGAATTTGGGATAGTTCACAGGTCGGTGCAACATCGAGGGCCGAAGGGCCTGTTCTGTACTGTATTGTTCTATGTTCTATACACATCTGATCACCTCCTTGAAAAATTCAATCAATTTTGTCATGACTTCCTATGCTGACTATCTACGATCAAAACTTGCCTAAGTGGAAATTAATTCTCTTTTCCTGAATTCAAAACAGAAATTGCTCAAAAAGCTCATCAAGTCTGGCAGCATCTGTGGAGAGAAATCTGAATTAACCTTTTGGGTCAAGTTCTGAGGAAAGGTCACTCAATCCAAAATGTTAACTCTGATTTCTCTCCACAAATGCTATCCTACCTGGTGAGCTTTCCCAGCAATTTCTGTTCTTGTTTCTAATTTACAGTGTCCACAGTTTATCGGCACTTCTTCAGAATGTTCTCCAATAGGTTCCCTACTTTTATATTTCCACTGAAAATTCTGGGAGGTGATAACTTTCTGCAAATAGGATAAACTTCATTTTTTTTAAACAAGAAATCCAAATGCAGATCTTGAAAAAAATTGAGGTATAACAAACATTTCATAACATTTCAAAATTTTAAATATGCATTTTCAAAGAAAGTTTCAAGTCAAAAGAAATGCACAAATTTATCTTCCCAAATAAAAGTTCTGTGCTAGATTTAGTACTCTCATGAAGGACTGGTAGAAAGGTAAGGGGTTGCTGTATGTGTTATTTTGCATTTAAAAGTGCATCGTTAAGGACTCCATGTGCTTAGTGTAGTTACAATTTTGCAATTCTGCCTGACAGTTAGTCTGTTTTGTAGTTGGAAGTTGCACAAACAGATCTTAGTTAGCTTTCTGCAATGATTTATTAAATGTATCCTTATAATGTATTTTACTGTTTTCAACAAACTAACTTACAAAGCTCATCGATCCATGCCAGGCATAGGATTATTAGACGATTATCATAAATGGTGAAAAGTACGAAATACATTGCTGATGGGGGCCAATCATTCTTGAACAGTCAGAAAGCAAGGTAATCTACCAGTGGAAATGATGGTTGACAGTTTTTAGATTGCGCTAAAGCGCATTTGACAACCCTTGATAGCTTTGCTCATTCCAGCGTGAAACGTGTTGAAAACACTTCTCCCTGGTAAGTAGACAAATCGCTACTGAGAGGCTAGTTTAATTCATTGGAACAAAGGAAAGCACAGTGTCAGATTGAAACCAAGCAGAGAAAGGCCAAAGAATCTTGTCAGTGTCCATAGAATTACCCAGTTTAACTTGCATTCAGCAAACCTCCTTACAGAACTTAAAATGTTTAAACAGCATTCAGATCTATAGGTTCTAGATTTGGGAGTATCTGATGCAGAAACGTGAGCCATCAAGATATGCTTAAATATTGTGAACGAAAATTGACACAGATTTAGCACATCAACTAAAGTGCTAAAAGATCCCAAAAGATTGGGTCACGTGAGGAGATTATTCAAAATCAGATTAAACTTCCATACAAATTAGAAATCATGTCATTTAGACTGAAGCCTTGAGAATTCCTATAGCATTTCATGAGCAGATGCAATGGCTCATTTTGTAATTTCTCAGATAAGGAGGAACCAAACAGAGTTGTTGAGTTAACAATCACATCCATCCATGGAAGCTTTCCAGAAACATTTGTTAGCTGAAAATGTGTTGCTGGAAAAGTGCAACAGGTCAGGCAGCATCCAAGGAGCAGGAGAATTGACGTTTCAGGCATAAGCCCTTCTTCTCCAGCATCTGCAGTCCTCACTTTTTCCAGAAACATTTGTTAGGCAAACTGAAGACTTAGAGCATTGAAGAGTTACTGAAGGATAAATGCAAGTATCTGCAAAGATCAATCAATTGTACTTCTCCAGAGTACCATCTCAACAGTTGACACACACATTAGAACAGCCAAACATAACAAGACCAGTAGAAGGTGTGGTCTTCTGCATGCACCAAGGGAAGACCCCGATTGCCATCAATACTGCAAGATATGTGACATAAAATGGTATTAGCAGAGGCAAGTACTCAAGCAAAGATTGACGCAGCTCTAAAGAAACATGCACTGATTCAAACAGACTCCACAAAAAGAGCAGGTGCAAGCTCCAATAAAGGCCAGCTTGTATCTAACCAGAAACATATACACAAAGTGATCAATAAATCACAATCTAATGATGTACATGATGAGACAAAGAGTTGCAATGACAATTTTCAAGCTATTAACCTTGACAAGACATCATTGTCATCATATTGTCAAATTATCTGCCCTTAGTAAAGTAGTCAGCATTGAATATTGGCAGAGATTAATACAGGGGCAAGTGTTAATATACTGTTTCTTCAAACTTCAAAGTAATACGTACCAACAGGCATGGGAAGTCATGACAAATCTACAAACATAAAACTTTGAGTATGCAATAGCTCATTAATCATACATGCAGGATCAATAATGCTGGAGAGCAAGTATAATCAATGCATTGGATGCCATAGTTAGAGAGTCAAGGAGAATCACAGAACTTTTACACCACAGTAAAAGGCCATTCAGCCCATCATGTCCACACTGGGCATCAAGTATCTATCTATTCTAAACTCATTTTCCAGCACTTGTCCCAAAGCCTTGTATACTATGGGATGTAAAGTGTTCACCTAAATATTTCTTAAACGACTTGAAGGCAACTCTACCATTCACTTAGGCATTGACTTCCAGCACCATCAGCCCTAGGTGAAAGATGTTTCCATCAAATCCCTTCCAAACTTCCTGCTCCTTAGCTTAAAGCTTGACCAGTCTACCAAGTGGAAAATGTCCTCTGTATCTATGCCCCTCATAACTTTGTAAACACTAATCTATCATCATAGAATCCCCACAGTGTAGAAACAGATCCAACAAGTCTACACCAATGCCTCCAAAGAGTAACCCACCCAGACCCATTCCCCTCCCCTATTATCCTACATTTAACCCTGAGTAATGCACCTAACCTACACATCTTGAGCACTATGAACAATTTAGCATGACAATTCACCTAACCTGCACATCTTTGGATAGTGAGAGGAAACCGGTGCACCCATAGGAAACCCACACAGACACGGGGAAATGTGCAAACTCCACACAGACAGTCACCTGAGGCTAGAATTGAACCTGAATCCCTGATGCTGAGAGGCAGCAGTGCTAACCACTGAGCCACCAAGCTGCCCCTTCTGTGGTATAAAGGAAAAATTTCTAAACACCTCTGGACCAACAATTATATTATACAAGTATGCCATGACCTTACACAACTCACAATGCATCAAACCAGTCAAACAGCTGAGATATAATAGATATAACAGACACATAACAGAGGTATAACTGAAATTGCAGAAGAATATTTGAGAAGTGGGCAGCACAGTGGCTCAGTGGTTAGCACTGCTGCCTCAGTGCCAGGGACTCAGCTTCAATTCCACCCTTGGGCGACTATGTGTGCGGAGCTTGCACATGCTCAGTGTCTGGATGGGCTTCCTCCAGGTGCTCTGGTTTCTTCCCACAGTCCAAAGATGTGCAGGTTAGGTGGAGCGGCCATGATAAATTTCCCTGTAGTGTCCAGGGATGTGTAGGCTAGATGGATTAGCCATGGGAAATGCAGGGTTACAAGGATAGGATAGAGGGTCACGCTGGGTGGGATGCTCTATGGAAGATTAAGTGTGGACTCATTAGCCAGCTTTTATATTGTAGGGATTCTATGATTCTAAGTAGTATTTGCAACATAAAGAAGAATGGAACATATCACTTTTATTTCTGAACTAATGAAGCTAAAGTTTCAGCTCTCTTCTGTAGAGCAAAAAATGAAAGTTCAAGAGAAAAAGGCTGGAGAACTAACTCAGGTTAAATCCAAACATGAGAATACAATCTTTGAGATGAGGAGGACTTTAGGGAATACCTCTACTCAGCTCATAATAATGAATAAGGAGTTGGAAGAAAAGGCACAAAGCAGGATGAATTACAATCTCTACAACATCAAGCCAATTAAAGATTTGCTGGATTACAAGCAGATCTAAAGCAATGTACACTAAATGGGATTCCCTAGTTGGGAGATACATCAATATCTCGGACTATCCTTTCTAATCAATGACTTTGAAATCCACCACTCAACCATACAAAGCAAGAGCACACCACAGCTGCTTAGGTAAATTAATGAATGAAGTCCATGAGAGGCCAACATAATTAATCAAATTTAATTTTAATTATCACCTGTAAAAAGCAGTTTTGTAAGTCTGTCAGAAGTGTCTAACAAAGAAATTCTACAATGATCTTTCACCTTGCCAACCCATGAGAAAAATATAAATAAAATAGATGCCATAAACCTCACTTAATTTGGTAGGAGAGGCATATTCAAAACTTGTAAATGCTGAAGATTGAATTTACTTAAGCATCTATTCTAAGTTTAACTGCATGCGCATAGATTCAGATTTAAATAAGTTGACAAAATCAAGAGGGAAATTGCAAAATATTGGTCACTTGTCTTCATTTCAAGGTTTCAGAATGAAAACGAAACAACTTCATTAAATATATATTTAAAAAATGAATACACATATCATAGAGTTGAACAGAGAAATCAATTTCAAGGGCAGGTAAGTTGGAGAGGAAGGTTGGATATGAGAAGAAAACGGAATGAGAGACAGGGATAAAAGTACTGCTCTGAGTAGATTCCCTACAGCGTGGAAACAGGCCCTTCGGCTCAACAAATCCACACCGATCCTCCGAAGAGTAACCCACCAAGTCCCATTTCCAACTGACCAACGCACCTAACACTATGGACAACTTAGCATGGCCAATTCACCTGACCTGCACATCTTTGGACTATGGGAGGAAACCGGGTCAAACCCATGCAGGCATGGGGAGAATGTGCAAACTCCACACAGTCACTCAAGAGGGGAATCGAACCTGGGGCCCTGGTGCTGTGAGGCAGTAGTGCTAACCACTGAGCCACTGTGCTACCCTAAGTCGACATGTTTCCAATAATTACATGAGATACGCAGTGTAAAACCTATAGATTAACATGATTTAAAGACACACATTATACTTCTGACTGAGGAAACATAATTAAATCATCCTTAACTGAGATGAGAAGTCATGTAAGCAGCTTGAAGAGTCAACATATATAACTTGGTGGACAGTTTTGGAGAGTAGAAGATAGCCAAAGTATCCTCGACAGTGTAATCCAAACCTGCCTCTCTCTTCAACCGAACAATTATTCCACAAATCCTTTGAACGAAGGGAGAAATGGATGTAGGTTTGCTTGCTGAGCTACAAGGTTCATTTTCAAACGTTTTGTCACCATACTAGGTAACATCTTCAGTGAGCCTCCAGATGAAGCACTGCTGATGATTCCTGCTTTATATTTATATGTTTGGGTTTCTTTGGGTTAGTAATGTTATTTCCTGTGGTGATGTCATTTCCTGTTCTTTTTCTCAGGGGGTGGTAAATGACCCTCTCTCACTTGTATCCTTACAAGATGAGGAAGGACACCACTTCGACTGGGACAACACATCCATCCTAGGGCAAGCCAAACAGAGACAGGAACAAGAATTCCTTGAAGCATGGAATTCTAACCGGAACTCTGTCAACATTGCCTTGGACCCGATTTACCACACCCTGAGAAAAAGAACAGGAAATGACATCACCACAGGAAATGACATCACCAAACCAAAGAAACTCAAACAGAAAAACAGAAGCAGGAATCATCAGCAGTGCTTCGTCCGGCGGCTCACTCAAGATGTTACATAGTATGGCGACGAAACATCTGAAAATAAATATTCCAATCTTGCGAGCAAATCTACTTCCAGAACCTCAACCCAAGCTACAATTCGTCTCAAATTTCACTATAGGGAGGAATCTCTGATCAACAAATACTAGAGATCTTTAGTGAGTCCAGTCTAAGATGTTTGTGGAACCCACTACCCATTCAATCACCTTAGCATACCAATTACCACATAAACATTACGCCAAAGGTGAGAAGTTGGAAGCCCTTGAAACAGCAGAAATTTAGGGTAACCTCTTGAACTGCACCAGGACACAAACAATCTTGGTCATAATCCAAGTCAAAATCAGCTTTGTATAAGTTTATTATGGATAATTGTCTCTCAATTATCAAAATCAAATTAATGTAAATGCAACTTCAGAAAAATATAACTTTAATATTCAGATAATCAGAACTATGCTTATTTAGCCATCAACATGCACTGTAAGGACAAATTCTTGGGAATACAGTGAATTAATCAATTTATAAACCTTTGTAAGGCCACTCAATCCCATTGTAGGTAAATCTTCTTGTCAAACTGGGTGATGCACTCTTGTTGGTATAAGTGATCATTTTTAAACTGTACTACAAAAAATATTTGGTGCATGTCTCTATTTCCAAAACATTAGGTTCAGTCTGTCCCCATGTCATTTGGGCATCTTTACAATGAATATCCCTGAGTTGTCATTAGTCTGTCACTCATAGAATTTATTAATCTGATTATTCTAACATGTTCAACATTTTGATTATTCTACAGTTACGAGAGGTAAAGATCACCTCAAAACAAATGCAACTTACTTGTTGCTCCCATTCTATTTTCATAAATAAATTTACTTTGATAAACTATAAGAATGCAAAATAGATATTTTATGGAACAGCACTGACAACAGAATAGAATTTTATAGCAGAGACCTATTTGGCCAAAAGTTGTTTAAACTTCAGGTAAGCCTCCTCATACACTATCAAAAAAACACACTAGCCCTCCTGCATCATGTATTTACATTCTTAGCATTTAAATGTGAATTACCTCAATAATAGCAAGTTGTAGTGAATTCCAAATTTCTCAGACTGAAGAAAATAACATTCTCTTTAATTTCTTATTGGATTTATGGGCTCTGCTGTTTTGGACCCTTCCATAAGGGAAATACAATGAGCTGTGTCTTGCTTCTTTTGCCTAAGTGCAAATTGAGTTTTTTTGAGGGAGTCTCTCTGCAATGCCTGATAGGATTTCTTGCTGTATCTTACCAAATGCATCTCATTAGCTATTCACCTCTATGGCATCCCTCACATCTGATTCTCACTCCAACTACCACTGAGTGATTCGCCATTCAGTGGATAACCGCTAAATACTTTGCAAACATGCCAACTTTAAAAGGGCACTATGCCCCTGATAATGAGGGAGGTCATTTGAAATTAGAGAACTCAATGTTGAGTCCTCCGTGCTGTAGAGTACCCGGGGGGAGAGGGTGGGGGCACTTCTGGCCAGTATTCACTTTCTTTTAAGTTAATGCTGTTATCTGCCACATCACTGAAACAACATTGATAGTTTGGCCAGCATCACCTTTGACACGTAGGCACATTCACATTTGCATATATGCAAAGAAGTGTCACTTCATGTATTTTTCCCTTCAATGGCATGGCATGGTGAGCAAGACAAGGCACAATGTGACAAGCATAGAGGTAGATCTTTTTTTTTTAATTCATTCGCAGGAGGAGGGCATTGTTGGTTAGGTCAGCATTTACTACCCATCCCTAGTTGTCCATAGAGTAGTTAAGAATCAACCACATTGCTGTGAGTCTGGTGTCACATGTAGGCCAGACCAGGTAAGGATGGCAGTTTCTTTCCTGATGGGTTTTTCCAACAACTGACAGTGGTTTCATGGTCAGCATTAGGCTCCTAATTCCAGATTTTTATTGAATTCAAATTCCACCATCTCCCGTGGTGGGTCTCAAACTCAGGTCCTCAGAATATTGACTGGGTCTCCGGATTAACAGTCCAGTGATAATAACACTAGGCCACTGCCTTTTTGGAAAAGCAAACATGAAGAAAACATACAAGCATTCCTAAGATGCCATTTGGTCCAATCCATGAGCTAGGACCTGTCATTGCGCTCCAGGTGTCCCCTCTATAGCTTTTCAATGCTAGTTGCTTGTGTGCCTGCAATGCAAATATACGCTTCCTAAATGGCCAGTAAATAATATTGGAGGGGTGTCATGACGGCTGTGAGGGGATGCCAATGTGCGCAGTAAGGTGTGTTCCACTGATGGCATTGGTTCGTGTCCTACAATGCTGTTTGGGTGCTGAGGAACATGGATGGACTTCACGGCCAACTGTGAACTGAAGCCACCAGGTAGCTGCTCCAAATACTAAATCAAGATTTCTCAACATGTAGTTTGTTTGACATGCAGGAAGCTGAATGTTGATGAGGTGAGTTGAGCTGTTGATAAGGTGTCGAACAAACTTCAATACCCCTTATTTAGAAATACACCGATGTCGCTCAGTGAAAAATTAAAAGATACAACCGGTTGCTTCCAATGTCAAGATAGGCCTCACCAATCTGATGTTGTCACAAACCTCACCATGGCCCATGTTGCTCAGACCCTTTTAAGAATCCACATATATCTCTATCTTAGTAATTGAATACTACTGTTAATTCAACTCTGCCCCACTAGCTACCTGATGAAGGAGCAATGCTCCAAAAGCCTGTATTTTCAAATAGACCTGTTGGACTATGTCTTGGTGTTGTGTGATTTTCAACTCTGTCCATCCAGTCCAAGACCGATGCTAGTTGCTTGTGTGCCTGCAATGCAAATATATGCTTCCTAAATGGCCTGTAAATAATATTGGAGGAGTGTTATGATGGCTGTGAGGGGATGCCCATACAAGTCTCAACTTTCCTGATAAACTAGGAGGATACAAATAGTATTGTCCTTGTAGATCTCTTTTCATTTCTCCAGTGTTTCTATATCCTTTTTGAAATTTGGAAATCACTTACCTTCTCTGTCACTTAATTCTGTGACTCCAGAAATTTATCTGAGGACTTTTATTTTAATTTCCATGGCCTTGTTAACCTGTACTACTATTTTTAAAAGATTTGTGAATCTGTGTCCCAGATACCTTCAAACCACAACCTATTCAGACTTCCACTTTGCTAGGATTAGCTGTTTTCCTCATTAATGCTCGGACCTTATTTCTAAGCCACCATGCAGCATCTTTGTTAAAGACCATTTGTAAGTCCATGTGAATGTCATCCACTGTACTACCCTTTATCTACTGTTTTATTTGCTATTAGGTAAGTGGTCTGAAATGTCACACAATATCCCCTCTCCAACTTTGCTCACTCTCCATCCCCTCATCCCAACAACCTTCCTGTAAATGTACCCACGAAGGGAATAATCTTCAAAAAAGGAAGTTGATCAAAGCCAGGGAAACGTAGACCAGTTAGCTGAAATCAGTTGTAGGAAAGAAAGTGAAAACTTTACTTATAGATGTAACAGAGAAAAAAAGGTCAGTCAGTCAGATTGAATTTTAAAAGGGGTGGTTTATACTTGAATCAATTTTTGAATTATTTGAAGATGCAGTCACACTCCTACCAGTATTAAAAGTCTCTCGCTAGAACTTCTAAAGAATCCTAGAAAAGGATTTGAAAAATATTCAGAAACTAGCCAATCTATTGAAGAATAACGACAGTAAGTTCCATTTATACAACAGCATTGACAGAAAAGAGTAATTCAAGGCACTTCACAGAAATATTATCAAACAGGTTTTGAGATACAGTAATGTAGAGATTTTAGGATACGTGACAAAAAAGAGAAAATGTTTTGAAGATCATCTTAGGGGGAAAAAGGAGAAAAGTAGATATACAGAGATTTAGGAATGGAATTCAAAAGCTTAGAACCAAAGCAAACAAAGGGTCAGCAAGCAATGATCGAATACTTAAAATCAGGATGAGCAGGTTGCCTAAAGTGGAGACACAGTGATATTTCAGAAGGTGGTAGGGAGAAAGGATGACGGAGATAGGAAAGCTGAGGCCATGCAAGGATTTGAAAACAAGGATAAGAATATTAGTTTAAAAAAAATAAAGTGTTGCAGGACCCTAAGGCCATAACATAGGTCAGTCAACATACAAGGAAACACCAGAATAGTGAGATTGCTGTATTACTGTTGAACAGTAATTGGTGCTCTGATTTTCCAGATTCCATTATAATACTTATAAATTCTCATGAAATGCTCTGATTAAAACCTGTGGCAGATTTTAAACTAGGGGACTGTGTTATAGTGAATTTAGTACAGACATTTCCCCTTGCTCCTATCCAGCATAATTTTTGTGGAGTGGGCGACTTGACATAAACCAAGCCCACCATTGCAGCTATTTTCCTTGCAGAAAATGTGGAAATAGCAGAAAAAGGCAAGTCCCCTGAATTGCCTGATCCCTCTCAAATACGGGAGAGTCAGTGTAACTAACATTCAATGTGATCCTGAATGTACACACATAAATACACATAGTTACGGATGATCATTGCATAACATCATAGATATATGGATCTGATCAGCAGACAATTCCCAATGAATGCTTCAAAACACTTGCATAAAATGTTGACTGGGGAAGGCAGCTCTTAACTCATGCTATTTCTAATAACAACTTGGATTATTCAGGTCCCCAGAAAACAATGCTTAATTTCCTTAAAATAAAAAGAGCAGGTGGAGCACTGGTGTTGGTAACATAATTTTCTCAAGTGCAATTAGCACATATTAAAGACATGGAAAAGAAAAACTGCATCATGGAGTAAACTCTAACAAACTACAAAAATTCATAAAGTACAAAGAAGTAATGAAATTTTATAGACATTACGCAATTTCATTTGGCATGCCTTATCATATCAAATTTTGAATGATGGCTAAATATTAGACAAATGTTCAGAAATAATTTAGTTTCAAAGCTTGAAAATTTCATCTGTATTAACTGGCACTGCTCGGAAAAATCTAAATTAAACCACACATTGATTATAGTCATTCAGTATCAGCAAGTTGAGAATTAGAATGCTTGCCTATGCTTTATTTAGAGTACTGAAAAATTAAATAAACTGGTTAAATCTATCGTAATGCAAACAGAATGAAAGCAGAAGAAATTTTAGCCATGTACATACCATGAGCGTCAAAGAAATCATCTAGAAAAAAAGCAGCATGCAGAGTTCAATTAGATGTTAATGAACTGACAGCAATGAGGTCATAAAAAGAACAAAGTATGCTACATTTTCCACACCTCCAACAGAGCACAGCAGTTGAAAAGTAAAAGGAAATATATAATCATGAAAAACTAAACAGTATGTGCCATCTCACAGAGGTGTTTGATTTGTAGTTTAAATCCAAAATTTTAACATTGCATCAAAACTCATGATTTATATGGAGATGCCTTCATATAAACCTTTCAGTTCTAATGCAGCGTTTAAGCTTTGGATTTATATATAGGATTTATACGAAGTGAATCATTAATCTTCAATATGATCTTCCTCATTTTTTTGCTTTAATTTCCACACACAAAACAAATTCTATTACCAAGACATTGTTTGACTAGAAATAACATTTTGTGCGGACATCCATTTTACAAACCCCTTCTGCTCTTTTCCTGCATAGATGTTTCTACTGTTAGTTTTAATAAATGCATTTGGTCCAACAGATGACAAAGAAAGGTGCTGAATAAATTAGCCAGCATATTTGTTGTTTCATCAAGTATGTTGCATGAATATCTGTGAAATATTGTAAATATAAGGTAGTTGTCATCTGAATCAAGACCCAGGCTGTCTTTGTAGATTGACACAAAGCAACACTAATGCCTTCATGCTGTATCTGGATGGTTACACACAGCATCCTCAATATTGACTGAGGTTTCAAATAAAGCCACAGTTTCAAATAACCTAGAGCTGAAGCAAGGGCGTTAACTGATGCTCAGAGTGTGGAATCTTGTGTTCCTAGTGATAATAAATATGGAGTCAAGAAGGACACTGAAGTAGACATGGTGTGGTGTAGCTCACCATGCAGATAAATCACCTGAGGGAGCTAATTCATGGGAAAGCTTGAAGTTACTGCCCAATAGGTTTGTAGCCAAGTAGGATGCAGGAAGAACACAGCAAGCCAGGCAGCATCAGGAATTGGAGAAGTCGACGTTTTGGGTATAATCCTTCTTCAGGAATGGAAGTGTGGGCAGGGGAGCTGCAGATAAAGATTTTGGGGTGGGGGAAGAGAATGGTTATGGGTAGGGACAGGGGCAGGGTGTTGAGTGATGTGAATACAGGTGGTGGGTACAACCTGGTTGGTCAATGGGAGGAATGAATCCAGTTGGTAGCTGGAATGAAGGGTCGGTTGGAGGGAAAGAAGTAAGGAGGCGGGGCTGGAAATGGAGCTGGGGGATGGATGGGAAGGTTGCTGTGGTTCTGTTCACCGAGCTGGAAGCTTTTGTTGCAAACGTTTTGTCCCCTGTCTAGGTGACATCCTCAGTGCTTGGGAGCCTCCTGTGAAGCGCTTCTGTGGTGTTTCCTCCGGCCTTTATAATGGCCTGTCCCTGCCGCTTCCGGTTGTCAGTTTCAGCTGTCCGCTGTAGTGGCCGGTATATTGGGTCCAGGTCGATGTGTTTGTTGGTGGAGTTTGTGGATGAGTGCCATGCTTCTAGGAATTCTCTGGCTGTTCTTTGTTTGGCTTGCCCTATAATGGTAGTGTTGTCCCAGTCGAATTCATGTTGCTTGTCGTCTGGGTGTGTGGTTACTAGGGATAGCTGGTCATGTTGTTTTGTGGCTAGTTGAAGTTCGTGGATGTGGATCGTTAGCTGTCTTCCTGTTTGTCCTATATAGTGCTTTGTGCAGTCCTTGCATGGGATTTTGCACACTACATTAGTTTTGCTCATGCTGGGTATCGGGTCCTTTGTTCTGGTGAGTTGTTGTCTGAGTGTGGCTGTTGGTTTGTGTGCTGTTATAAGTCCTAGTGGTCGTAGTAGTCTGGCTGTCAGTTCAGAGATGTTCTTGATGTATGGTAGTGTGGCTAGTCCTTTGGGTTGCGGCATGTCCTCATTCCATTGTCTTTCCCTTAGGCCTCTGTTGATGAAATTGCGAGGATATCCGTTTTTGGCGAATACCTTGTATAGGTGTTCCTCTTCCTCTTTTTGCAATTCTGGTGTGCTGCAGTGTGTTGGGGCCCTTTTGAATAGTGTCTTGATGCAACTTCATTTGTGTGTATTGGGGTGGTTGCTTTCATAGTTCAGGACTTGGTCTGTGTGTGTGGCTTTCCTGTGTACCTTTGTGGTGAATTCTCCGTTTGGTGTTCTCTGTACCATCATGTCTAGGAATGGGAGTTGGTTGTCCTTTTCTTCCTCTCTCGTGAATCGGATTCCTGTAGGTGTGGAGTTGATGATCCGGTGTATTTTCTCTATTTCCGTGTTTTTTTTATGATTACAAAGGTGTCATCCACGTATCTGACCCAGAGTTTGGGTTGAATTTGTGGTAAGACTGTTTGTTCTAACCTTTGCATTACTGCTTCTGCTATGAGTCCCGAGATCGGTGAGCCCATGGGTGTTCCGTTGATTTGTTCGTATATCTGGTTGTTGAATGTGAAGTGTGTTGTGAGGCACAAGTCCAGTAGTTTAAGTATGCCGTCTTTGTTGATGGGTTCAACGTCCTGTTGTCTGTTATGTCTGTTCAGCAGGTTGGCTATTGTTTCTCTGGCTAGGGCTTTGTCAATAGAGGTGAACAGTGCCGTTACGTCGAATGAGACCATGGTTTCTTCCTTGTCTATGTGTGTATTTCTGATGATGTCCAAGAATTCCTGCGTTGATTGTATAGAGTGTCTGGATCCGCTGATCAGGGGTTTCAGTTCCTGCTGTAGTTCTTTAGCCAGTTTGTGTGATGGTGTCCCTGGTTGTGATACTATGGGTCTGAGTGGGATGTCTGGTTTGTGCACTTTAGGTAGTCCATAGAATCTGGGGGTGTTGTTGCTTTCAGGTTTCATTCTTTGTAGGTCCGACCTGGTTATCTGTCCATTTTTTTGTAGGTTCCTCAGTGTGTTGTTTATCCTATTGGTGAGCTGTGGGGTGGGGTCAAACTCCCTCTTTTGGTAGGTGTTGGTATCTGCAAGTAGTTGTTGTGCTTTTTGGATGTACTCTGCTTTGTCCAGGATGGCCGTCATTCTGCCTTTGTCTGCTGGTAGTATGATTATGTTCTTATCGTTTCTTAGTGATTTTAGTGCTTCCCTCTCCTTGGTGTTGAGGTTATGTGTTTGTCTTTTCCTTGTTATCAGGGGCACGATACTTTGTGTCACTGTTTGTTGTGTCTCTTCTGTCAGTCCATTGTTCCTGAGTGTGCATTCTAGTGCTGCTAGGAAGTCTGCTGTCTTGGCGTCCCTGTGGTTGTAGTTGAGTCCCTTGGCCAGTATTGTTCTTTCCGTGTCTGTGAGCTGTCTGTGGGAGAGGTTTTTAACCCAGGTGTGTGTTGTGGTGTCCTCTTTGTTCTGTGTTAGTTTGGCCATTTTTTCTTTTAGTGCCATTTGTTTTGCGGTGTGTAGTCCTGTTCTGTCCTATGGTGACAGCCTGTTCTATGGTCCGGATCCATTCCTGATTAGTGGTTTTTGAAATTAACGACTTTTGGCGCGCAATTTCTTGTCTGTATTTGTGAAATCGGTTGTGCGCGTCTGTAATCATTACCTGGATCATCCTGAGTCCGTTCTGTCTGGCTGTGTCTCTGGCTTGTGGATTGTTGACTGGCGGTCTGTATCTGACACTTGGTGGCAGGATTCGATTCTTTCGGCATTCATGCAGGAACCGGAGTTGTTCGTATGCGGCGCTTAGGCGGTTAGCGCAGGATTCCCATTTCCTGGCTTGTCTTAGCGTCTCTCGCCCGTAGGTGTTCAAAGTTTGTGAGAAGATTTGTAGCTCAGGTGCTCGTTGCTGTGGTTCTGTTCACCGAGCTGGAAGTTTTTGTTGCAAACGTTTCGTCCCCTGTCTAGGTGACATCCTCAGTGCTTGGGAGCCTCCTGTGAAGCGCTTCTGCGGTGTTTCCTCCAGCATTTATAGTGGCCTGTCCCTGCCGCTTCCGGTTGTCAGGGCAGGGACAGGCCACTATAAATGCCGGAGGAAACACCGCAGAAGCGCTTCACAGGAGGCTCCCAAGCACTGAGGATGTCACCTAGACAGGGGACGAAACGTTTGCAACAAAAACTTCCAGCTTGGCGAACAGAACACATCAATGAGCACCCGAGCTACAAATCTTCTCACAAACTTTGGATGGGAAGGTTATTTGAAATGGGAGAACTCGCTTTTGAGTCCTCCGGGCTGCAAGCTGCCCAGGTGGAAGATGAGATGTTGTTCCTCTAATTTGTGGTCTGATTCACTGTGGCAATGGAGGAGACCAAGGGTGGACATGTCAGAGAGGGAGTGGGAAGGGAATTTAAATGGGCGGTGACTAGGAGAGTAGGCTGGCCCTTATGGGCCCAGCTGAGATGCTTGGCAAAACATTGTCTGAGTTTATGTTTGGTCTTCCTGATGTAGAAAAGACCACTTTGGGAGCACAGCATACAGTTTATTTGGTTGGAGGACAGGCAGGTTAACCTCTGTTTCACCTGGAAGGACTGTTTGGGGCCGTATATTGAGTGAGGGAGGTGGTGTGCTAGCTGGTTTATGGCTTGCTGGGAATTCATATGAAGGGATCATAAAGTGGTAGTAACCCACTGATGAGATTCGTGACACCTCAAAACAACTTTGCCCAATAGTAACACTTAAAGATCCCTCTTGCCTCCAATGAGGAAGCTTCATGTCAAACAAGATCAAGGTGGAATTAAACAATGTGAACACTACACTTTGATGTTTTTGAATTATAAATCTCTATAATTTGAAAGAGATGATTTCATTGTGCCATGGGCCATTTGATTGTGTACTCGCAGCTACCTGAAACATGCAGATATTTGCAGCTTTTAGCATGATGAAAGGATCAATATTAAAGCTAAAATTTATTTTTTGGTCTGGAATGGTGAATTTTTTAGGTTCAGTTTTGTTTTTTAGAAACAGAGTCCAAAGTTGCATCTAACTTAGAAACATCTGGTATCACGTTTGAAGAACCTATGGCACTCTCTCAGTATTGATAATAAACTCAGAAGTATTTTTAGGACAGTTGTGCAGATCATACATGTTTCTAAAAGCCATGTTGAAAGGAAAATGCTAAAACCTCTCACAGTAGCCTGGTAAGTAATATCAGAGGCAACAAAATCTGCTGACAGGATAATAAAATCTCCATAGTTTGACTAATTGAAATGTACTCGAGTTGACAACAGGAATGATTTAACTTGAAACCTTTTTAAAGCAAAGCAAAAATTACCTACCACCTAGATTGACATACAATATAAATGAGGAATCACAGGGTGGGGGTTGGGGGGGCGGGGGGGAAGATAAATAAAGGGAAATGGAATATTCCCTCAAAAATCTTTCTCACAATTTCAAAACACCGAAAAGAAAAATTACAATTACTAACAAATGAACAGCATTTCTACCACAGAGAAATTGGTGGAAGCTTAGAATTTAACCCAAAAAAGGAAACTTTCCGTTGTTAAATGCAAAGGTAAAGTTGTCAAAGTATAACCAGGCCATAGAGAGATGACTAGTGGTGGGTTAATCTGAGGGTTACTATCCCTCAGGCGAGGTGAGATCTTGAGAAGGAGAGTTCTTCAGTGTAACCACGGCCAGCATAAAAATTGAATGCAAACTATTGGTATCATTGTTCATCACAAACCATCTGTCTAGCTAGTTGAGCTGACTGACCCCTTTTGTAAGATTTGTTTATCTGCAGTTACTATATTTTATGGTTTATGAAACATGAATAGCATGAGGAAGAATTGTAATTGAAGGCTTTGTGTACACTTCAGAAAATAATTTCATTATCACCTGTTCATAACAGTGGATTCGTAAAAGGAAGATAGAAGAAAAATGCTTTATGTGCAAATGAAAAGTATCCAAATGAATGATAACTAATGTTAGTTCCACTTTGGTGAGTACTTAAACAAAGAATTCTGTCAATTGAAATTGAAGTAGGTATCTACAATCGGAACCCATTATATTCATTCTGAATATTGTGTTATTGCTATTTTGTCCCTTCATTGAAGTACATGGGCACAATTCACACCTACTGAGGGCTGGCAGGTGAAGGTATAGAATAAGGTGCGAAAGCTTGGATAGAGAACTTGTTGCCTTTCAAATGCACCCCCTCTCCCACCTCCCCAGTTAAAAACAGGGTTAGAAGGGTTGAGAGCCACCTTTCTACTCAGGGACCAATTCATACTCTTAAGATCACTTGAGGGTCTCACAGTTCCATTGCTCATATTCAACTAGTGGTGGGTTAGGGACTGCACTAAATGCGTAAACCAATAGACCATCAGTCTATTGCGGGTGAAGCTTTCAGTCCCTCCTTCCCTCCCTCCATCCCAGGCATTCCATGCCTGACAAAGGAACGTTTAGTTGTGAAGACCTTCCTTAGTTGGAAAAACCCCTTGCTGTATAAACCTATTTCCCTTTCTCCCCATTTAACTGAATGGAGCTAACAATCCTTTGACCCAAACTTTTTTGAGTTCTGAGATACCACTAACAATTCTTCTTCTGGGGCTGACTATATTATAGGAGGTGGCCACTGCTCTGTGCGGTTAGCACTGCTGTCTCACAGAGCCTCGAACCTGAGTTTGATTCCAACCTCGGGTGATGGTCTGTGTGGACTTTATACATTCTCTCTGTGTCTGTGCCAGTTTTCGCCGGGTGTTCCGCTTTCATCCCACAGTCCAAAGATGTGCAGGCTAGATTGGCTATGCTAAATTGCTCTGTAGTGTCCAGGGATGTGCATGGAATTAGCCATGGGAAATGCAGGGAAAGGGTCTGAGTGGGATGCTCTTCAGAAGTTCAGTGTGGATTTGATGGGCCGAATGTCCTGCTTCCACATTGTATGGATACAATGATTCTATGATGGATGGTCCCATCATTGTGACAGTTAAATTCCTACCCTTGACTCTGTTCATGTTTTTCAGGATGTGTTCTGTTCAGCTCAGACAATAATCTACTGCAAGAAGTGTTTCTTAGTTGAAACAGAGCAAGTTGCAGCAAAAAGGAACAAGTGTAAAACAAATGGACCTGAGTAAGAACTGAAGATTGAATTTTTTTGAAAAGTTTTACTTTGGAGCACTGCAAGTTGATCAAAATGAGATCAAATAAAATGACTTCAGTGTTTAATAAAAGGATTAATAAATGTTCCAAAGTTTAATTCTAAATAATTGAATGCTTAAAATTAATAGCATCAAGTAGATCTTTAACTTATAAAGTCTCATTATTTCACCTGTTTATAATTAAATCATCTCACCTTCAGGATCCTGGGCTGTTGTCAAGGTAACTATTTTGAATCCCATAGTCAACCATGCGAAGAGCCATGGCAAAGGAGTCATCTTCCTTCAATCTTCAACTTACATAAATCTGAAATAGAAAAAGCAAATCCTCAGTTAAAAACTATTCAACAGCCAGTGAAATTGACAACCATGTTCTGAATGCTCTTTTCCAATTTACTAAAAAGCAGATTCGAGTGCATTTATGATTCATACACTATGGAGTAAAATAAGTAGAAAATTATAGTCTTCATTCCCATGATAGTCTGCTATGTCTATTCTGCAACCTCCAGTCCCCAATGGCACCAATACAAATTACACGTTGTAAGTGAAGCCACAGAAACGTAATTTTATGGATCCTCTTAAAACAATGACAACAGTTAAAATGTTGAAAATAAACAGGTCATTATTGGTGTTAAAAAATAAAATTAGCAAATCTAGGCTGCAATATATCAGGATTTGCACGACAATTAATGTGTATCTCCAGCATAGAGATATTGAAAATAATTACATCCAGCACTTTAGCCTTGTCCTCACGCAGATGGATTTCAATAACAGACCAAGTTTTCTACAAATCAAAAATCTGCAACCTTATGTACAGTGAGTAGTAATCGTACACCATGTATTGAACAATTATATCTTTAGAAATACATGCCATCAGAAGCCATATGGATGGCAAAAACATTCTCCTTATTCTAAAAGCCAGTAAATACAAAATTCATAATATCAATTTCTGGCTGAAATCAGGATTCAGAATAATGGGGGTAGATCAGGGCCCAACAATCAGATCCATTGTTTTAAGGTCAGGTAGGGTACCCAGGCCAGTAGTCAAATTGGGGCCATATTTTCTCTCTCTGTCCTTGAGTGAAAGGCCAAGCAGGATCTCTCCTTGTTTTCTCATCGAAAAGACAGCCCAACGTAATGAGCTCTCATTCGTTGCACTGCTGTGTCAGCCTGGCCTCTGCACCCAAGTCGGGGAAGAGTCTTTGAATTTAACTGCTAAAATGATGGGTCTATCCACCAGTTACAGAGTTGTTGACAACCCCATTGCAGCCATTTCCAGGAGCCCTGAAGGGATTCAAATCCCATTCAAACTTGGTTTGAATGACTTATTGTCACTTGTATTTTAGAGTGAATAATACAGTAAAATACAGTAAAAAGTTCAACTGTCACCACAATATGGTGTCATTTTTGACTAGTTTAAAAATAAAAAAGGTTAAAAGATACAAGTGAAAGACATTCTTTGTTTCGCTGCCTCCATCATGAACCCTGAGCAGGATCACCAGCGATTCCTGTGCCCCCTCCCCTTCTCCACTGCCATGCCAGACCCATCAACGTAGGAGTCATGGCTTTTTAGAATGGGATTCAATTGGATTATTTTGTGATTGACTCTCTTGGATTCAGAAGAATGAATGCGATCAACTATAAAAGTTTGTTGGTTATAGTAAATACATTATGGCAGGAAACCTCAGATTGCAAAGTTAGGCTAGAATTTTTGCTAAGGAGGTGAGAAACAGGACAAGTTTGAATGTTGGTCAGAACCCCATCTCAGCAAAGGGGGTTGGAGTCTGAGTAAAGTCAAGATTTTCATGTGGGTGGGAGCTTAACTGGAGTAGAGACGGAATTCCTGTCTAATTAAGAGGGCAAGAGGACTCTCAAAGTCAAAGGGCCATTCAGAAGCACCAAAATGCAGTTTAAGGCAAGTAACTGAGAGGACACCTCAACAACAAGGTTCCTTCTCAGCCATTAGAGAGCAAAAGGAACATGTTCAAGCCTTGTGCTATTTTCTTTTCCAATTGGTCGGGACTTTGGGAGTCTGTAGTTCCCTATTGCTTACTCCGTGACAATGCTTTGGCCAGTCAAAGTCATCCTGTCAGCCAGTCTGTACACTTTTCTCCTGTTGTGCAAATTGCTATAAATATTTGAAATGGGGCTTCCTTGCATTTGTCCTGATGAATGCCACCCTTAAAGCTTCAGCAATATGTGAGCAATAGGTCTCCACTTGCAGTAATATTCAAGTTATTTGTTACCAAACAACAGTTTATAATCAAATTTTACTTTTCAGAATGCTTGAAAAGACTGAAGATCAATTGTGTTATGTTTTGTGTCTTCTTTAATAAAGAAAAATCAACACTGCAATCTTTGAGAAGGCACGAGAAGAAAATTGGATTGTTTAATACAATTTGTGTGCTGAAAACATTGAAATCCTATTAATATTGACAAGATTTATGTACTGATTGGTTATGAATATGTAATAAATGTTAGGCAAAGGATAAAGCTTATGGTAGTATTTCTTTTTCAGTTTTACATCTGAATTTTAAGCAGATGCTCTTAAAGCAATAAAGTACTAAAAAAATCTGAAAATGGAATTGTCAATTGAAATCAAATTAATTTCAGGTAATTTAGTAGTTCTGATTCAGATTATTGATCAGAAGGTAATGAAGTAACAATAAAGTGTCCTTGTTTCTAGTGTACTTTTAAGTGACAATATAAAGAACAAATGTTTGATCTTAGTTTACCCCAACTTTCAATAATGAAGAATTCTGAGACAAAGAAACAGCAAATCAACAATTTACATTTGTATCATGATTAGTGCTGAAAGTGGACTGGATACCCCTTGTAAAAGAGTACCTAAACAAGGAAAGGAAAGGTTGTAGATGGGTCAAATTGAGGTGTGACAAAACCTCAGTCAATAATTAATTTATGAGATTGTTCTTAAAATGGTGAAAGTGATGAAGAAATCCAGAGGTGAGAGAGAAACAGAATTCCAGAGATTCAAACAAGAGATAAAAGAACAGCAGATATAGGATGAGATATGGTAACAAAAAAGCATTGCTACTGCAATTATTTTGGTGAATTTAAGGAATTGCTAAAGCTTGATCCCTATGAAAAAGGTTACATGTTCCAGAACAAAATATACTGGGCTGAATCTGATAGAGTAATAGAGATGTACAACTAGGAAACAGATCTTTCGGTCCAAGTTGTCAACTCCGACCAGATATCTTAACCTAATCTAGTTCCATTTGCTAGCACTTTTCCCATATCCCTCTAAATCCTTCTTATTCATATACCAATACAGATGCCTTTAAATATTGCAATTGTACTAGCCTCCACTACTTTCTCTGGCAGCTCATTCCAAACACGCACCACCCTCTGCATGAAAAGGCACCCTAAAGCATTGCTCTCTAGTTCTGGATTCCCACAATCCAGGGAAAAGACCTTGTCTAATTATCCCATCCACGCCCCTCATGATTTTAGAAGTTTTTATAAAGGTCAGCGCTCAGCCTCCAACGCTCCAGGGAAAGCAGCCCCAGCCTATTCCGCTTCTCCCTCTAGCTCATATACTGCAACCCTGGCAACATCCTTGTAAATCTTTTCTGAACCCTTTCAAGTTTCATAACATCCTTCCAGCAGGAAGGAAACCAGAATTGCACACAATATTCCAAAAGTGGCCAAAGTAATGTCCTTTACAGCTGCAACAGGACCTCCAAACTCCTATACTCAATGCTCTGACCAATAAAGGAAAGCATACCAAACGCCTTCCTCGCTATTCTATCTACCTGTGACTCTGCTTTCAAGGAACTATGAACCAGCACTCCAAGGTCTCTTTGTTCAGCAATACTCCCAGGACCTTGCCATTAAATGTATACATCCTGTTCTGATTTGCTTTCCCAAAATGCAGCACGTCACATTTATCTAAAGTAAATTCCCTCTGCCACTCCTTAGCCCATCGATCCATCTGCACTCTGAGATAATCTTCTTCGCTGTCCATAACACCTCCAGTTTTGGTGTCATCTGCAAACTTACTAACTATACCATCCATATTCACATACAAATTATTTATATAAATGATGCAAAGCAGTGGACCCAGCACTGATCCTTTTGGCACACCACTGGTCAGAGGCCTCGAGTCTGAAAAGGAACCCTCCACCACCACCCTCTGTGTTCTACCTTTGAGCCAGTTCTGTATCCAAACGGCTAGTTCTCCCTGTATTCCATGAGATCTAACCTTGCTAAACAGTCTCCCTTGCTAAACCTTGTCAAATGCCTTACTGAATTCCATATAGATCATGTCTACCGCTCTGCCCTCATAAATCCTCTTTGCTACTTCTTCAAAAAACTCAATCAAGTTTGTGTGGCATGATTTCCCATGCCGAAAGCCATGTTGACTAACACTAATCAGTCCTTGCTTTTCTAAATACATGTAAATCCTGTCCCTCAGGATTCCCTCCAACAACTTGCCCACAACTGACATTAGGCTCACCGGTCCATAGTTCCTTGGCTTTTCATTACCACCTTTCATAAATAGTGGCACCATGTTAGCCATCCTCCACCCTTACCTGTGACTATCGATGATACAAACATCTCAGCAAGGGGCCCAGCAATCACTTCCCTAGCTTCCCATCGAGTTCTAGGGTAAACCTGATCAGGTCCTGGTGATTTATCCACTTTTATGCATTTCAAGACATCCAGTACCTCCTCCTCTGTAATCTGGACATTTTTCAAGATGCCACCATCTATTTCCCCACATTCTATGTCTTCCATGTGCTTCTCCACAGTAAACACTGATGCAAAATACTCATTTATTATTTCCCCCATCTTCTGCAGCTCCTTCTTGCTCATCTTTGAGGGGAGAAAGTGAGGTCTGCAGATGCTGGAGATCAAAGTTGAAACTTTATTGCTGGAACAGCACAGCAGGTCAGGCAGCATCCAGGGAACAGGAGATTCGACGTTTCGGGCACAGGCCCTTCTTCAGGAATGAGCAGAGAGTGTTCAGCAGGAGAAGATAAAAGGTAGGGAGGAGGGACTTGGAGGAGGGGAGTTGGAAATGTGATAGGTGGAAAGAGGTCAAGGTGAGGGTGATAGGTCGGAGTAGGGTGGAGGCGGAGAGGTCAAGAAGAAGACTGCAGGTCAGGAAGGCGGTGCCGGGCTGGAAGGATCCGGCTGAGACAAGGTGGGGGGAGGGGGGATGAAGAAACTGGTGAAGTCCAAGTTCATCCCCTGCGGTTGGAGGGTTCCCAGTCGGAAGATAAGACGCTCCTCCTCCGACCGTCGGGTTGTTGTGGTTTGGCGGTGGATGAGTCCAATGACCTGCATATCCTCGGTGGAGTGGGAGGGGGAGTTGAAATGCTGTGCCACAGGTTGGTTGGGTTGGTTCGTCCGGGTGGCCCAGAGGTGCTCCCTGAATCGCTCCGCAAGTAGGCGGCCTGTCTCCCCAATATAGAGGAGGCCACACCGGCTGCAGCGGATGCAGTAGATGATGTGGGTGGAGGTGCAGGTGAATCTGTGGCGGATATGGAAGTTTCCCTTGGGGCCTTGGAGAGAAGTGAGGGACCCTATTTATCCCTTCAATGACCCACAATGCCATGAGGGAGGTAATGCCAGGATTTTCACCCAGCAACATTGCAGGACTGGCAATATGTTTCCAAGTCAGGATTGTGAGTGTCTTGGAGGGAACCTGAAGGTGGTGGTGTTCCCATGCCTCTGCTGCCCTTGTCCTTCTTGATGGAAGTGGTCGTGAGTTTTGAAAGTGCTGTCAAAAGATTTGTGGTGAATTTCTGCAGTGCATGTTGGAGACAGTAAATGTTGCTGCTACTGAGTGTCAGTGGTGGAGGGAGTGAATGCTTGTGGATCTAGTACCAATCAAGTGGGTTGTTTTGTCCTGGATGGTGTTAAGCTTTTTGGAGTGTTGTTGAGGCTGCACTAATCCGGAGAATTGGGGAGTATTCCATCATACTCCTGACTTGTGCCTTGCAAATGGTGAATAGGCTTTGGGGAGCAAGGAGGCAAGTTAATTGCTGCAGTATTCTTAGCCTCTGACCTGCTGTTGTAGCCATTGTATTTATATGGTGACTCCACCCAAGTTTCTGGTCAACGATAACCCCAAAGATGTTGATAGTGGGGCATTCAGTAATGGTAATACCATTGAATGCTAAGGGGCAGTGGGTTAGATCGTCTCTTATTGGTGATGGTCATAGCCTGGCATTTGTACAGCATGAATGTTATTTGCCACTTGTCAGCCCAAGCCTGGATATTGTAGAGATCTTGTTGCATTTGGACACGGGCTGCTTCAGTGAGCCTGAGAAGTTGCGAATAGTGCTGAAAATTGTGCAATCATTGGTGAACATCCCCACTTTTGACCTTAATGTTGGAGGGAAGGTCATTCATGAAGCAGCTAAAGATGGTTTGGCTTAGGACACTACCCTGAGGAACTCTTGCAGAGATGCCCTGGAGCAGAGATGACTGACCTCCAACAACCATGACCATCTTCCTATGACTAACCACCTGAGAGTTTGCTGCCCAACACCCATTGATTCCAGTTTTGCCAGGGCTCCTAAATGCCACACTTGGTCAAATGCAGCCTTGATGTCAAGGGCTGTTACTCACACCTCACCTCTGAATTCAGCTCTTTTGTCCATGTTTGAACCAAGGCTGTAATGAGGTCAGGTGCTGAGGGGTCCTGGCCGAACCCAAACTGGGAATTACTGAGCAGGTGATTGCTGAGCAGGTGCTGCTTGATAACACTGCTGGTGACATCTTCCATCACTTTACTGATGATCAAGGGTAAATTGATGGGTGGTAATCGGCTGGATTGGATTTCTCTTGATTTTTTTAAAAAATGCACAGTATATATTTGGGCAATTTTCCACATTGTCACGTAGATGCTAGTGTTGTATCTGAATGGGAATAGCTTGGCTGGGGGACTGGCAAGTTCTGGAGCACAAGTCTTCAGTGTTATTGCTGGAATATTGTCAGGGCCTGTAGCCTTTGTCTCCAGTGTCCATATCCAGTATTTCTAATTGTTTCTTAATATCATGTCAAGTGAATCAAATTGGTTGAAGACTGATATCTGTAATGCAGGGAACCATTTGAGGAGGCCGAGATGGATCATCCACTCAACACTTCTGGTTAAAGCTTGTTGCAAAAGCTTCAGCTTTATCTTTTGCACTGATGTGCTGGGCTCTTCCATCATTGAGGATGGGGATATTTGGGAGCCTCCTCCTCCAGTGAGTTATTTAGATGTCCATCATTATTCATGACTGGATGTAGTGGAACCGTAGGGATTAGATCTGATCTGTTGGTTGGCAGGCCATTGAGTTTTTTTGGAGGGTTTCTTGCTGACAGGCCTAACAAGTTCTCTCACCAAATCTTACCAACCCCAACTTATTAACTACCTACTCTGCCCCCGGTGTGTCTCCTGTCCAACTTTCACCCCACTTTATCAAACACTTTATTAACCCTACAACAATTCACCACACAGTGAATATCCCAGAATAACACTGACATCTCTTATGCCCATGACATCTTTAAATGCCCATTGTAACAAAATGAGCACTGTCAGTTTGGAGCAGTTCTGTATGGTTCCTGATCCTTCCCCAGATATGGCAGACAGAATGCAATCAGTGCCTGCTTTGTAAGCAGGTGCTGAACTTGTCCAAGGCCTGATCTCGTCTATGACAACCTTCCCGAGTTTGTGGCTGTGCAAAATGGCAAGGCAAGACTGAAGCAATCTGAGCCCTGTATCTCTGTCTTAAGTACAAAAAGGTAAGGCAATGTAGACACAAAGCAGGAATGCTGTGAGCATCCAGGTATATGCTGAGTGAGTGAGCGACAATACAGCAAATGAACAGCCCAAATGTGGCCTGTTAAAGTCCTTGAACTGGTCACATATTCCTGAGCATAGTGTCCTTCCTGCAGGATTAAAATGATGTCTGCCAGTGCAGCCCAAGGTGTAACACTGAAGTACAGAAGCAACCAGTAAATGAACTGAAGATGCATCAAGAGGGTTCTTACAGGTTGGCGCATATTGGATGTCAATGTCCATAGGTGGGGTGCATGTGGCCAGTGCCCATGGAGTGTGAACTGAGATGTTGTTGCCTGGTTTCCAGCACAGAAGTTGTTGGAACAGGTGAGAAGAATCTTCAATGTGCTTATTCTGGTTTCTTCCTCAAGCTTTTTCCTAATGTCTACTGTGTGTAGTGAGCTTGGGAATGTGAATATTTTTGAAGTGAGCTTACGCATTCACAAGGTGCTTAGAAAGCAATATTGACTATCAATTGGCATTGCACTGATGCCGAGTGAGACCGTCACTCAGTCATTTGTGAAAGGCATAAAAGTTGAAGCAAGATGATCTTGAAGTTGAGTTGGGTCACGCCACACTTGTTGCCTGATTCAGCCCACATATCTTCCCAGGGCCCACGTCATGTGTAGCCCAATAAAATTTCCCCGATTGTTTGAAAATTTTTGCTTTCAAAAACAAATATCCTAAAACATAGAAGCTTTCCTTTCACAAATTTATTGTGGACAGTTAGGTTTGTCTAACATATTTGCACATGTCAGCCTGTGCATTCCAACAAAACTGTGGCAGGGGACTGAAAACATCAGGAGTTTTCGAAATCAGTCACCTTTGAAACTGTGCACAGGTTTTCTGATCTTATTGCTCTCACACACAAACTTCTAATCTAGTGCAGATGAGCTCTTCAGGGCAAAGCCTTTGAATTTCCTAAATTTCCACCATTTCAAAGGGATGCTCAAGGATAACTATTTTATCCTCTTTCTTTCAAAAAAAATGGACCTGCAAGACTCCTTGGGACATATCACAAATGTTAAAGGTGGTACGTAATCATCAGTAGCTATTGCTGTTCTCCAACAATCAGACAGGCTCTCTTATAGTGTATCATTCACTTGCTTTGGTTCTGTTCAATTGAAATTCATGCTGCATGTTTTCATTGCTCACCACTCAGAAGATTCCGTGAAAGAAAAAGAAGAAAGGTGCGTGAGGGACATTCAGCAGCACTGGACAAAGACTGGTCCATCTATATTATTGCTGTAAAAAGGGACAGACTATCAAAGATTTCATCAGATCAGACACAAAAGTACCAAATTTCAAAGGGATCAATTGGCCAAGGCCTTGCCATAGAGAATGTGCAAAAGAATTGTTGTCTCTCATGCTTCTGTTTAATTCAAAAAGATACACTGGCTGAGCTTATCAACTTTGCTGCTGCAACAACGATCTTCCTATTAGAAGATCAGAGCCTATGTTCTAAGCATCGCAAATGTGAGTAAGTTGAGAACAGTCAGTACGTTGCCTACTGTGGTCAAAGGGTCATGTGATTTGATACAATTCGCAAGTCACGTGGTCTCCATTGCTGACATTGCATTAGCACTAGTTTTTACATAGGTATTGTGGACTAAGAAACATTGTAATGATAGAGGTGATTGTCTTTTACAAAACTTCAGTGTGACAGATACACAGTTCAAAATTTGTTCTAATTTCACTTTTCCATGCATGAATCACCACATGAGGCTTTTAAGAACATCATGCATCTTAAAAGCAACAGTGGCCTCTTATCAACCAACCAGACTAAATTCTATATTGTCGTATGACCATGCACTCATGCAGCTTGGAAGAAACTTGGAAAGACAAATGCCATCCCCAATCTTTACTACAATGGTTCTTTATGTGGTTCTGTAAGGACATCTGGATGATCCTGCCAAGTACATTATTTTATGTATGAAATAGGTGACATGTTCATTATCATTTAACTCAATGTCTTCCTCTTCTTTCTTATTGAGCAAAAAAACTAAATTGACTATTCCAAAGTAGAGATCAGAATTTAACAATAACAGTTTTCTTCTCTTCAAAGATGCTGCCCAATCTGCTGAGTTCACAAGCACTTCTAATTTTAATTTGAGATCTGCAGTACTTCACTTTTACTCAAGTGTCTTCTTGCCTATTTCACCAGATTGCCACGTTACATGAGTATGGGAGAGATTGATGGTATCTGATGACGGTATCCCTTTGGTTCAACGTTATGTTTCCAAGAATAGACTGTCAACATTTATGTGGTGCCACCCCATGAGCTCAACACAACTTTTAAAAAAAGGTCTCCATCACTGACATCATCTCTTATATTCCCTCAAATGATATCATTGTAGCAGCCTAACAAAACACCAGAGGGCAGATATGAAATGAATCCCAGGCAGCTACAAAAATCATTGCTGAATACCATTGCTAGATTGAAGTGTATCACATTATAATCCCATCAAGATCTTCAAGATGATTAGCTATTATACACTCTACAACTCTGCAATAAAGAAAAAAAACTCTACATGCCGGAAAAGGTCAACAATGAAGATTAGTAGCAGACATTGCATTTCCTATGCTATGAACTAAAGGAGCTACTCTAAGTCAATGGCCTGGATCTTATTGTTGTAATAATTGCATAATTGCAAACATTTTCTGTCATCATTAGCTCACTGAAAACCAATATCACCTTCTGAAATCTGCACATGGACAGAATGACAAGGACATCCAGGAGCAGAAGTTTATTTTGCCCCATGTTTTTGGTCATAATGCCATAAATACAAAACCCAACACCCAGCCCAGCTCTCGACCCCAGCAAAAGTTTAAGCCTTGGACAGCCAGTGAACCTACTATCAACCCAGTTAATTGAGGCCCTTAATTGGCCATCTAATGGCCATTTAGCAGCTCTGCCAACAGGGGACAAGAGTTGGAAGCAAAATGTAAAGTTCACTGTAGTTGTTGCACCAATGTCAGCCAGCTGCATCTCATAGAATATGAATTTCTTGATTGGAGCTGTTAATGTGGCCTATGCAGGGAGCCAGAGCTGATGGTTAAGAACAGGACTGTAAGTGATACTGACACTCTGGTGTCTGACACTGTGGGAGTCAGTCATATAACCATGGACTGTTCACATATAAAGAAGGAGTGACTTGGTGGTAAGGATAGTGGAGGGGTTACTTCATCCACTAGGTCTCAAGCTAATTGGGAAGCCCCTAGGCAAGGGCAAAGTCCACCTCTTAGTTCCAGCCAATACACCCCATCCTCACCAGGCACTTCTGGGGTGAACTTGCAAAAGAAGTTTTGCTCTCTTTAAGGTCCAGTGAAAATCAGGAATTGAATGCTGTAGCCATTACTCCTTATTATGCTAATAGAACTAGAGAATTGCCAGCTATTCTTTGGTCAGCAGTTCTGATGTGAAACCCACCCACAGACACTGCAATCAGCATTTCTATGATTTCTCCATGGGATGTGACAGGGAAACATTCTCCAGTTCCAAAATCAGTAGATTTTTGGCATTCCATGTGGTTCTTCGACACCCAGTTCTTATTTACTGGGACCATCTGTCGATCAACACAAGATTGTGATGTACCCCGAAATGTGAGTCTGTGCTTGCAAGGTGGCCTGCAAGTTGATCGGAGAGATGTCATGATGGTCATGAGGGTCATAAGGGTTTGGCAAATGCTGGATGCCAATGTCCATGGATGACAGGTGTATGCAGTCAGTCCCCGTGAGTCATGCCTCATGTTAATGTTTCATGCTGAGACATATGGAGACTCCTCGCAGCCAACAGCAAGTTGAAGTTGCCAGGTAACTACTCTGACCTCCATGACAAGAATTATCAATGGCAAACTCATTTATTGCATTTGATAAGGCATGAAGGTGATTGTTAATGAAGCAACGTCTGCCATTAATAACAGTGTCTCAAAGCATTTCACATGAATGGTTAGGAAACAAAATTAGACATAGGGAGGCAAAAGCTGTATTCCTCCTTAATCGGCATTCCACCACTCCATAATGAGAAACCTATATCTCCACGCACCATAAAAAATGCAACAATTTGGTTCTCACTGAGATAGACCTCACTGGACTTCTCACCTGATTCTAACACAAATACTACCATCGTCCATGGCATTGTGAGCCTTATAAGAGTCTACTCTTGCACTCTAATGTCAGTGGTGTTACTTTAGAATTACTTGACTGATAATCCTTGTTGAATATGATGGAACTGTTTTCAAACAGTGAAATTGTATTTCGTAATGCAAACAAGGACAGGACTTATTCAGTTAAGGTAGGGCCCAGGATAGAGTTGTAGAACAGAGACCTAGGGCTTCAGGTATCTAATTATTTGAAATTCGCATCACAGGTATACAGGGTAAGAAGGCATTTAGCATGCTTGCCTTCATTGCTCGGACTATTGAGTATAGGAGTTGGAATATCATGTTGAGGTTGTACAGGATGTTGGTTAGGCCCCTCCTGGAGTACTGTAAAGGATATTATTAAACTGGAGAGGGTTCAGAAAAGATTTATCAGGATGTTGTCAGGAATGGTGTGTTTGTGTTATGAAATGAGACAGTAAAGGCTGGGACTTTTTTCACTGGAGCGTAGGAGGGTGAGGGTGAGGTTTTTTAAATCATGAGGGACATAGATAAGATGAATGTCAAGGGTCTTTTTCCTCAGGTGGGGGAATTCAAGACTGGGGACATACATTTAAGGTGAGAGCAGAAAGCTATACAAAGGACATGAAAGGCAACCTTTTACAGAGAGGGTGATTATGTGTATTCTGAACTGCCAAAGCAAGCGGTGTATGCAGGAACAGTTAGAACATTCAAAAGACATTTGGATAAATTCATGAATAGGAAAGGTTTGGAGGGATATGGACCAAACACAGGCAGGTTGCACTAGTTTAGTTTGAGAACATGGTCAGCATGGACTCGTTAGACTGAAGGGTCTGTTTCCATGCTGCTTGACTCTATGACTTTAAAGACTACATAAGAGCTAAATAGTCTTACTGCCATGAAAAGTTAATGTAAACTGTGCAATGTTAAATCTTCTAATGATATATTCTAAACTTTTCTATGTAAAATGTTATTTTGATTAAGATAGAAGCTAATAATAAAAAAAAGATAATTGTAATCATTTATTTAGTTACATGACAATTCAAATTAAAAATGACTGAATTTAGAAGTTTTAACTTCAGTTTGTTTGGTGTGAATGTCAATGCGATTGGATCCTTGGCATGAGATTTGTGATTAGGTAGAAGAACTTTCATGGAGCTAATTTTCTCCAAAACTATGCCAACAATTTTGAATCTTTAGTGAATAGTTTGAAAATAAGTCAAAGAAATAATATCCCATTTCCTCCAGCAGTTGGTGAGAAGATCACGTGCACAGTAGATCTGTCAACCCAGAAACCATTTTATGCTTCTGGAGATGTTCAATCTGCAAATACTTCACCAAGTCAGCTTCAACACTGACCACATATTAATATTAAAGTTTTATTTGAATAGTTAAAGTTGTTATCAGTGCCTCTGTGTAGACATCACCATAGCACTGCCAGCAAAATTAACTTAATCATAGCCTTGGCACTTTCTGACCCGCTGTGCTTTTCCAGCATCACACTCTGGACCTTTAAGATAGCCTTGCGTATCCTCAAAAACAGGGGGATGTAGATGGAATTAAATGTCACACATGTGAAAGTCTCCCATATACATCCTGATAGATCAACTAAAATCACAGAAAATCATTCTATTTAAGTTCCCGGGTTAAATTTCCAGCAAATATAGGCAAAATCCCAGCATTGAATATATTGAGAAAAATAAATCCAGATGGCTTGATTACTTGACAGCTCTTCAGGTGCATAACCTTGACAGCTTCCTGTGCAGAAACTGAACATCAAGCATGCAAAGGTAATAAATTTGACCAAGTGCTTGTCAACTCGAAAACACAGATCAAATCAAATCAACAACCTAGCTATGGAATTCAGAATTCAACAATTCATTACTGTACATGGGTCAGGGCAGAACTTATGGGCCCAAAATTAACCTGACAAAAATCATGGGCTCGGCTTATGAGACCATTGCTGTTCATGCCTTTGCACAAATTCTCAGTGGGACCAAAACTGTCAATATAGTACAGCTGCTAGATTATCTGTTTTTCTTTCTCTAACAAATGCATTTGCTTTGTCCTACATGGAGAGTTACTTGCACAGCTTAAAATCTCACCCTTCACCTCTTAAAAAAAAATCCAATTAAAATATATTGAGGGAAACTTCTCAATAAAGCTGGGAAACTCCAAAATGAGGAGCAAGCTAAAATTTGGGTCAAGGACCCAATTTTCTATCCAACACAAAAGTAAACACTGCAGTGCGTATTTACGATCCGAGCATCAGCCTTCCTGCAGTTGTTATTCTAAGTTACCATTGTTTTATAATGGCATATGCTTGTTTAGTATATGTTAGGATACAAGCAATAAAATGTGAGATGTGCCAATCTGCCTTAAACCCATAAAATGTAGATTTAGGGCAGTTGCATCTTACATTTTGTCACCCTAAAGGCAGAATTTAAAAGCAGAACTCAAAAGTGGCAGAAAACCACTTAATTCCCACCACCTGCTCTCCCACACTGATTCACTAAAATTTACAACCCAGATACCATTACAATAATAAGGCCTCCCCCACACCAAATCTATTAAAATAAGATTGCTGAATTACACTTCAATGCCATTTTAAAAAATCACGACAATATATAATACAATACAAGTGCACACAAAAAACATTGAGTCTCTACCTGTAACATTAAACAGAAGAAATTACAGTGATGTCAATATAAATAAACATCAGTCCATGAAAAATATATAAACAAAATAAAGCAACCTCCTCACTAGTCCTGTAAGTTATAGCACAAGAATTCACTTGCCAATAGCAAAAGATGATGAATTAAGAAATTGTGACACTTTATATTACAAGCAAATCTCTTTGACTATTTGTGCTGACATCACTGGATTGTAATCATCATGTTTCTACTTCTGTCTGTCTTTGCTGTATATCAAATTATGTGCCTGAAGAAACAAAGCCTTCAAAACTTATTTAACATTTTTTTTTCTTGTGAGCTACAACCATAGACAAAGAAGTTGACTTGAAAGAAAAGCCTTAAAACCTACATTACTTTGTACCTGCTGAAATAGCCACTTTCAGTTTCAATGTATATTTACAATAAATGCAATTTAAGAGCTAGATTTCATATCTGAATTTGTAATTTAATACAATACAGAAGCAGAATGTCAGAAAAATATCAAAATTCACTGGATGTAGGTTTTGTCACCATACTAGGTAACATCATGAGCGAGCCTCCGGATGAAGCAATGGTGGTGTGACCCACTTTCTATTTATGTGTTTAGGCTTCCTTGGGTTGGTGATGTCATTTCCTGTGGTGACATCATTTCCTGCTGTGATGTCATTAGATGTTCTTTTTCTCAGTGGTGGTAAAGGGAATCCAAGTCAATATGTTTGTTGATAGAGTTCTGGTTGGAATGTCAAGCTTCTAGGAATTCTCGTGTATCTCTCTGTTTGGCTTGTCCTAGGATGGATGTGTTGTCCCAGTTGAAGTGGTGTCCTTCCTCATCTGTATGTAAGGATACTAGTGAGAGTGGGTCATGTCTTTTTGTGGCTAGTTGATGTTCATGCATCCTGGTGGGTAGTTTTCTGCCTGTTTGTCCAATGTAGCGTTTGTTACAGTTCTTGCAAGATCAGTTACAAAATGTAATTTAGAAAATGCCTTCATCGTAAACCTGTAGATTATAAACGTTGAGCTTGTATCATCTAATCACTGTTTCTTAATTTGTATCATCCTTTCTCCTTTTTTAAAAAATACTGGGAACATCTGAACTGCTGTATTTTACACCCTTTAACTGAGAATCTTATAAGCTTCAATAAAACCATTTAGATTCTAGTGGTACTATTTAGTTTCAATTGTAACATCAGATTACAATCATTTTATGAGGGAGATTTGGCCCAAGGACACAGTGGAATAGGGAAACAATGTTCATTTATACAGTTTAATTATCATTGAAAAGTGCTCAGGGCACTTCAGAGAAACATGGCCAAACATTCCCGCTGTCAAGCCAAAGAAAGTTGATCAAAATTTGAATTGGTTGAAAAGATGAAATAAGGATGAAGACTTTATTTCAGAATATAGGATCTATGCAGCTGAAGGCTATCTTCAACTATAGGATCAAGTAAAGAAGGAATGCACAAAATGCAAGTATAGGAGGAACAAGGAGTTGGCTTGAAGGAAGCATGAGCTGGAAATGTGTTGCTGGAAAAGCGCAGCAGGTCAGGCAGCATCCAAGGAACAGGAGAATCGACGTTTCGGGCATAAGCCCTTCTTCATTCCTGAAGAAGGGCTTATGCCCGAAACGTCGATTCTCCTGTTCCTTGGATGCTGCCTGACCTGCTGCGCTTTTCCAGCAACACATTTCCAGCTCTGATCTCCAGCATCTGCAGACCTCACTTTCTCCTTGAAGGAAGCATGCAAGGCTAAGGGATTTTGGAAGGATATCAACAGGTAAGGTACTGAAGATAGTTAGTAGTAGTCTTTCCTTTATAAACTGGAAGTAATGGAAAATCAAACACAAATATAATAAAGCAATGCCTTCGAGGTGAATAGATTTTGATCTGGGGCAGGATATGGATATTGAATGAGCTGGAAGAAAACTGCAGCACGTATAAAATTGCATTTCAGCAAAACCATCTAATAGAGACATAGTGAAGAGGTCGAGAGGTGATCAAGTGTTGGAAACTGAAACCATAGTGGTAAGAATATGAGATCTTTCTGGATCTGCCCATGATCAGATAAATTATAATGGCAAGTAGATACTTAGTGAAAAAGGATGGCATGGTCCATCATGTCAAAAATGAAGAAAAGTCAAAAGTGGATAGCACACTACAATTCAAGGAGGCAGCTCAGCAGTACCTTCAAGGACAACTAAGGAGGGGAATTTTTAAAAATTGTTACAGTGGAACTATTCATGGTCATTTTGATCAGAAATCTGATTGAAGAGCATTAAATATAGGAAGAACAACATGAATTTGGAAGGTGGCAAAATACCTGTGAGAAAAGAGAGATTGTAAATAAGATAATATTTCACAAGGATAAAAATACTCAAGGTGGATCCTTTAGGAAGTTATGAGGATCACAGTTTTGAAAGAGAGGAAGGATTACCTGAAGAAAGTGAAAGCTTTAAAATTATTGCTCACATGGAGTCAGGACAGGAAGTCGAATTGTCAGCAGTTTAGTGGGAAAAAGTGTCAAGGGAATAGGAGGAGGTTTACGCAGGTTGGGTAATCCCAGAGAAGAGAAGTCAACTTGGAACACTGATTAATGAATAAGGTATATTACGCAGTGTCACACAGTACTTTGGTCCAACTCACCCATGCAGACCAGGTTTCCCTAACGAAACGAGTCTCATTTGACTGTGCTGGCCCATATCCCTCTAGACCTTTCCTATTCATGCAACTGTCCAAATATATTTGTTGCTGGAGGGAGGAGTAGAGCAAGGAAACCAGCCAGATACACAGAGGTGCTTGGTAATGAAAGAACTAAGTAGGCATTTGCTTTTTCTTCAAGAGAATCTCAGAATAATGGGTAGATTTGGCAGGCGAGAATTATGTCTGATAAAAGTTTTGAAGCTTGCTGAGCAGACTAAGGTGGATAAGGAACAATGGGGCATATATTCAAAAATAATAAAAGCAGATTTGAATAAGTACAAATCAAATCAAAATTAGATAAATCTGGGAACAAAATAAGTTATTTCTTTAAAGCACTGAGATGCTTATGGTAATATTCAAGATAAATATAAACAGATTTAACAGACACACACAAATCAGATTAAGCATTCTCTGCCTAATTATCAATGTAACAGAACATAAACACATATTTAAAAGGAACATGTCAAGATTTATTCCTCCATACTCAACCATCAACTTTGCAAACCATCAAGCATCAGTTTTGCTTTAACAATTGACTCAATTCTTATAATTTTGAAACTTTAAATATTGATCATTAAATCAGGATGTGATTATCTCAGAGAAGATTGTTTTCATTGGCGATCTCAAAGGTGGTGCAGTGGTTAGCACTGCTACCTCACAGCGCCAGGGACCTGGGTTTGATTCCTGCCTCGGGTGACTATCTGTGTGGAGTTTGCATATTCTCCCTGTGTCTACGTGGTTTTCCTCTGGATGCTCCGGTTTCCTCCCACAATTCAAAGATATCAAAAGATGTGTAGGTTAGATGAATTGGTCATGCTAAATTGCACATAATGTTAGGTGCATTAGTAAGAAGGAAATAGGTGGGTTACTCTTCAGAGGGTCAGTGTGGACGTTTTGGGCTGAATGGCCTGTTTCCACACTGTAGACAACCTTTGGCCTGCTTCGATGCAACTGAGTGTCCTGTTTGAGTTTGTGGATGTACCTACTAAAGAAGGTGCAAAACTTGACCTACACTTGGGCAATAAGGCAGTGCAGGTGACTGACTCCTCTACATTGGGGAGACTGGATGCCTCCTAGCAGAGCACCTTAGGGAACATCTCCAGGACACCTGCACCAATCAACCCCACCGCCCTGTGGCCCAACATTTTAACTCCCCCTCCCACTCTGCCGAGGACATGCAGGTCCTGGCCTCCTCCACCGCTGCTCCCTCACCACCCGACGCTTGGAGGAAGAATGCCTCATCTTCCGCCTCAGAACACTTCAAGCCCATGGCATCAATGTGGATTTTACCAGTTTCCTCATTTCCCCTCCCCCACCTCACCCCAGCTCCAACCTTCCAGTTCAGCATGGCCCTCCTGACCTGTCCTACCTACCTATCTTCCTTTCCAACTATCCACTCCACCTTCCTCTCTGACCTATCACCTTCATCCCCACCCCCATTCACCTATTGTACTCTTTGCTACCATCCCCCACCCTCCTCTCTGACCTATCACCTCCATCCCCAGCCCCATTCACCTATTGTACTCAATGCTACTTTCTCCCCACCCCCACCCCCCTCTCATTTATCTCTCCACTCTGCAGGCACCCTCCCTCTATTGCTGATGAAGGGCTTTTGCCTGAAATGTTGATTTTCCTGCTCCTCGGATGCTGCCTGACCTGCTGTGCTTTTCCAGCACCACTCGAATCTAGACTCTGGTTTCCAGCATCTGCAGTCCTTGTTTTTACCTAGGGGACTGAGGTGTCAGTGGGGGAGCACTTTGGGGCCAGCGACCATAGTTCTATTCGTTTTAAAATAGTGATGGAGAAGAATCGACCAGATCTAAAACCAAGTTTGACGGTATTAGGCAAGACCATTCAAAAGCTGATTGGTGCCAGATGTTCGCAGGTAAAGTAACTGCTGGAAAATGGGAAGCCTTCAAAAATGAGATAACGAGAGTCCAGAGACAGTAGATTCCTGTGAGGGTGAAAGGAAAGGCTGGTATGTTCAGGGAATGCTGGATGATGAGAGAAATTGAGGGTTTGATTTAGAAAAAGAAGGAAGCATATGTCAGGTATAGACCGGATAGATCGAGTCAATCCTTAGAAGAGTATAAAGGAAGTAGGAGTATACTTAAGAGGGAAATCAGGAGGGCAAAAAGGGGACATGTGATAGCTGTGGCAAATAGAGTTAAGGAGAATCCAAACGGTTTTTACAAATATATTAAGGACAAAAGGGTAACAAGGCAGAGAATAGGGGCCCTCAAAGATCAGCAAGATGGCCTTTGTGAGGAGCCACAGAAAATGGGGGAGATACTAAACGAGTATTTTGCATTAGTATTTACTGTAGAAAAGGACATGGAAGATATAGAATGTAGGGAAATAGATGGTGACATATTGCAAAATGTCCATATTACAGAGGAGGAAGTGCTGGATGTCTTGAAACACATAAAAGTGGATAAATCCCCAGCACCTGATCAGGTATGCCCTAGAACTCTGCGGGAAGCTCGGGAAGTGATTGCCGGGCCTCTTGCTGAGATATTTGTCTCATCAATAGTAACAGATGAGGTGCCGGAAGACTGGAGGTTGGCTAACATGGTGGTAAGGACAAGCCAGAGAACTATAGACCAGTGAGCCTGATGTTGGTGGTGGGCAAGTTGTTGGAGAGAATCCTGAGGGGCAGGATGTACATGTATTTGGAAAGGCAAAGACTGATTAGGGATAGTCAACATGGCTTTGTGTGTGGCAAATCATGTCTTACAACCTTGATTGAGTTTTTTGAAGAAGTAACAAAGAAGATTGATGAGGGCAGAACGGTAGATGTGATCTATAAGGACTTCAGTAAGGTGTTCGACAAGATTCCCCATGGGAGACTGGTTAGCAAGGTTAGATCTCATGGAACACAGGGAGAACTAACCATTTGGAGATAGAACTGGCTCAAAGGCAGAAGAAAGATGGTGGTGGTGGAGGGTTGTTTTTCAGATTGGAGGCCTGTGACCAATGGAGTGCCACAAGGATGGATGCTGGGTCCATTAGTTTTCATCATTTATATAAATGATTTGGGTGTGTGCATCAGACATATAGTTAGTAAGTTTGCAGATGACACCAAAATTGAAGGTGTAGCGCACAGTGAAGAAGCTTACTTCAGATTACAATGGGATCTTGATCAGATGGGCCAATGAGCTGAGAAGTGGCAGATGGAGTTTAATTTAGATAAATGCAAGGTGCTGCATTTTGGGAAAGCAAATCTTAGCAGGACTTACACATGTAATGGTAAGGTCCTAGGGAGTGTTGCAGAACAAAGAGACTTGGAGTGCAGGTTCATAGCTCCTTGGAAGTGGAGCCGCAGATAGGATAGTGAAGAAGGTATTTGGTAGGCTTTCCTTTATTGGTCAGACTGTTGAGTACAGGAGTTTGGGGGTCATATTGCGCTGGACAGGACATTGGTTAGGCCACTGTTGGAATATTGCATGCTATTCTGGTCCCACCCCTATCGGAAAGATGTGGTGAAACTTGAAAGGGTTCAGAAAAGACTTACAAGGATGTTGCCAGGGTTGGAGGATTTGAGCTACAGAGAGAGGTTGAATAGGCAAGGGCTGCTTTCTTTGGAGTGTCAGAGGCTGAGGGGTGACCTTCTAGAGGTTTATAAAATCATGAGCGGCATGGATAGGATAAATAGACAAAGTTTTTTCCCTGGTGTGGGGCAGTCCGGAATTAGATAGCATAGGTGTAGGGTGAGAGGGGAAAGATATAAAAGAGACCTAAGGGGCAACCTTTTCACGCAGAGGGTGGTATGTGTATGGAATGAGCTGCCAGAGTAAGTAGTGGAGGCTGGTACAATTGCAATATTTAAAAGACATCTGGATATGTATATGAATAGGTAGGGTTTGGAGGGATATGGGCCGGGTGCTAGCAGGTGGGACTAGATTGGGTTGGGATATATGGTCGGCATTGACGGGTTGGACCGAAGCATCTGTTTCTGTGCTGTATATCTCTACGACTCTATGACTGCTTCATAAGGCAATAGGCAGTCACTACATGGGTGTGTGATTGGAGTCACATATAGAACCGATGGGTGGCAGAGTTTCAGTGTTTAACGCTGCTCCTCACACTGCCAGAGACCCAAGTTCAACTCCACTCTCTGGCGACTATCTGTGTGTGGTTTGCACTTTCTGCCTGTGTCTACGTGGGTTTCCTCCCATAGTTCAATGGCGTGCAGGTTAGATGGGTTGTCCATGCTAAATTGCCCATAGTATCCAAGAATGTGCAGGCTAGGTGGGTTAGCCATCGGAAATGCACAATTACAGGGATAGGATATGGGGGGGTTCCAGATGGGATGCTCTTTGAAGAGTTGCTGTGGAACATGATGAGCTGAATGGCCTGCTTCCAGCCTGTCAGAATTGCATGATTCTATAGATAACAAGAACAGGTTCCTTCCTAAAGAACATAAATGATGGAGTAGTATTCATGGTTAATTTGTACTGACATAATGTTATATTTACAGACTTTTAGAACTGAATTCATGTTCCCCATTTGATTTGAAATTTCACTTTCTGGATTATTGTCCAGTTTCTGAGACAGCCTGAGTTCTATGCTACAGAAACAATTTTGAGCAATACCACACGCTTCCAATAACACAGTCTCACATAAATTTATCCTTCCTCAATCACTGATAATCACTTTATCCTCTTACCATCAATACATAAAGATAAAGTCAGGAGAAATTCCACAATCTAATACAAATTTGATAAATTATATTACAAAATGAATCACCTTTGTGTAATTTGTCCATGTACCTATTTCTCTATTTGAGTGACTCGTGAAAGGCCAATCACCTTCAACTGAGAAGGCCATAGATGGCCTTGGATGATGATCTGGAGCAGGTCTGATCTTGGAATGCTTGACTTCAGACTGCACCTCCTCGACATGGGCTACAGCATTCTTGACTGGTTGGCTGACAGGCAACAGCACGGATGCTGGTAGAATGACAAGGTGGGAAGATAATAAATAAGCAAACCCTGATAGAAATTTGCAGGTTTGTACTCTGTGGAGTTACCGCTTCTCCCTGGCATTTTGTAATGTTATTGATTGGTTGAAGAGATTGATTGGCTGTCATTACATCCCAGAAACCTGCTTTAAGTAGTAGTGTCTGCAGCCATAATGGTAGCGGTCTAAGACTGCAATTCAGAAGAACAAGGCATTTGATGGATGTTGTTTGTGGAAGCTATGAAATCAGATATTGCACCAGTATGGGTTCCAGGGGTGTGCCAATGGAGGTGTCCACCTGTTTCATATTAAAACTGATGGGCTCCATGCTCAGCGTAAAGTCTAGGGTCAAGCTTTTCTATATTCCTTCACATTGAGAGGTTTGCTACAAGGCTTTTGATATGCATTGGTTTTCTCCCGCAGTCTCACCCATCAAAACCCTCAGCATAATCCTGTGCAGCCAAACTCATGTGGGACATTATCTTCCAGCAAACTGGCACCTTCAATATTACTACCCACTCCTGATTGTGCACTTAGAATTGGCGTCACAGTGGGTGGAATTTAAAACCATCCTGTGCTACCCCCATCATGGTAGTGGGTTGAGCAGGAGCAGGGAGACAGCCTCTTGCCCTCTCAATTCAGATGAGCGATTTTGAACATGGCTTTCCTACCTCAAGGCAATTGAAATGAGTAAGTGGCTGAATAACTGCTATGTAACTGCTGCATCCCTCCGCTGCTAGTTTTCTACAGCTGGTAGTAATCTTGCCAAATGAGAGGATAGACATACCCTGGCAGCCTTCCTCCACCCTGTGCCTCATGGATTGTCCTGCTTGTGACAAGATCCTCTGCTCAAAAACCTCCCATGCCCTCCACAATGCTTCCAGTGGAAGTGCTGGAAGTGGAGAGATGTTGGCCATCTGCTTCATATTGAAAGGCAAGAGAACACTCATGGTAGGAAGTTAATTTCCTGAAAGGCATTTCATTGAGCTTCCTGGAAATCATCAGATTAGGGTTGTCCACAGTTTTGGCCAGTGGAGAAAATCACCAACAAAGCCATTAAACTCAGCCAACAATGTACAAGTCCTCCAAGATATGCACATGTCAATAGTTGAGCTAGTCAAGTATGAAATCAGTCGTCAGTGTCTCTTTACATCAATATCCCACACTGACTGGTAAGTATCTCACTTGGGTATGTCATAGAGTCATACAGTAATAGAGATGTACAGCACGGAATCAGACCCTTCAATCCAACCTGTCCATGCCGACCAATATCCCAACCCAATCCAGTCCCAAGTGCCAGCACCCAGCCCATATCCATCCAAACCCTTTCTATTCATATACCCATCCAAATGCCTTTTAAATGTTGCAATTGCACTAGCCTCTACCACTTCCTCTGGCAGCTCATTCCATACACATACCACCCTCTGCGTGAAAACGTTGCCCCTTAGGTCTCTTTTATATCTTTTCCCTCTCACCCTAAACCTATGCCCTCGAGTTCTGGACTCCACGACCACAGGGAAAAGACTTTGTCTATTTATCCTATCCATGCCCCTCATAATTTTGTAAACCTCTATAAGGTCACCCCTCAGCCTCCGTCAGTCCAGGGAAAAGAGCTCAGCCTGTTCAGCGTCTCCTATATCTCAAATCCTTCAACCCTGGCAACATCCTTATAAATCTTTTCTGAACCCTTTTGGGTTTTACAACATCTTTCTGATAGGAAGGAGACCAGAACTGCACACAATATTCCAAAAGCGGCCTCACCAATGTCCTGTACAGCCGCAATATGACCTCCTCTACTCAATACTTTGACCAATAAAAGAAAGCATGCCAAATGCTTTCTTCACTATCCTATCTACCTGTGACTCCACTTTCAAGGAGCTATTAACCTGTGCTCCAAGGTCTCGTTGTTTAACAACACTCCGTGTTGGAGCTTACCATTAAATGTATAGGTCCTACTAAGACTTGCTTTCCCAAAATGCAACACCTCTCATTTATCTAAATTAAACTTCATCTACCACTTCTCAATCCATTGGCCCATCTGATCAAGATCACATATTAATCTGAGGTAGCCTGCTTCATTGTGCACTACACTTCCAATTTTGCTGTCATCTGCAAACTTACTAACTATAACTCTTATGCTCACACCCAAATCATTTATATCAATGATGAAAAGCAGAGGACCAAGCACCGATCCTTGTGGCACTCCATTGGTCACAGGTCTTCAGTCTGAAAAGCAACCCTCCACTACCACCCTCTGTCTTCTACTTTTAGCCAGTTCTATATCCAGATTGATAGTTCTCCCTGTATTCCATGAGATCTAACCTTGCTAACCAATCTCCCATGGGATCATTGTCGAACGCCTTACTGAAGTCCATATACATCACATCTACCGCTCTACCCTCATCAATCCTCTTTGTTTACTTCTTCAAAAAACTCAATCAAGTTTGCGACACATGATTTCCCACGCACAAAGCCATGTTGACTATCCCTAGTCAGTCCTTGTCTTTCCAAATACACGTACATCCTATCCCTCAGAATTCTGTCTAACAACTTGCCCACCACCGACATCAGGCTCACTGGTCTGTAGTTCCCTGGCTTGTCTTTACCACTTTTCTTAAACAGTGGCACCATGTTAACCAACCTCCAGTCTTCCGGCACCTCACCTGTTACTATTGATTAGACAAATATCTCAGCAAGAGGCCCAGCAATCACTTCTCTAGCTTCCCACAGAGTTTGAGGGTACATCTGATCAGGTGGTGGGGATTTATCCACTTTTATGCATTTCAAGACTTCCAGCACTTCCTGCTCTGTAATCTGGATATTATGCAATATGTCACCATCTATTTCCCTACATTCTATATCTTCTATATCTTTTTCTACAGTAAATACTGACGCAAAATACTCGTTTAGTATCTCCCCCATTTTCTGCGGCTCCACACGAAGGCCACCTTGCTGATATTTGAGGGCCCCTATTCTCTCCCTGGTTACTCTTTTGTCCTTATTGTATTTGTAAAAACCCTTTGGATTCTCCTTAATTCTATTTGCCACAGCTATCACATGCCCCCTTTTTGCCCTCCTGATTTTCCTCTTCAGTATACTCCTACTGCCTTTATACTCTTCTAAGGATTCACTCGATCTATCCTGTCTATACCTGACATACGCTTCCTTCTTTTTCTTAACAAAATGCTCAATTTCTCTCATCATCCAGCATTCCCTACACCTACAAGCCTTTCTTTTCACCCTAATAGGAATATACTGTCTCTGGGCTCTCATTATCTCATTTCTGAAGGCTTCCCATTTTCCAGCGAACATCAGCCTTTGAAAGTTCTTGCCTAATACTGTCAAAATTGGTCTTTCTCCAATTTAGTACTTCAACTTTTAGATTCGGTCTATCATTTTCCATCACTATTTTAAAACTAATAGAATTATGGTCACTGGCCCAAAAGTGCTCTCCCACCGACACCTCAGTCACCTGCCCTGCCTTATTTCCCAAGAGTAGGTCAAGTTTTGCACCTTTTATAGTAGGTACATCCATATACTGAATAAGAAAATTTTCATGTACACACTTTGCAAATTCCTCTCCATCCAAACCCTTAACACCAAGGCAGTCAAAGTCTATGTTTGGAAAGTTAAAATCCCCTACCCTAACCATCCTATTATTCTTACTGATAGCTGAGATCTCCTTACAAGTTTGTTTCTCAATTTCCCTTTGACTATTAGGGGGTCTATAATACAATCCTAATAAGGTGATCATCCCTTTCTTATTTATCAGTTCCACCCAAATAACTTCCCTGGATGTGTTTCCAGGAATATCCTCCCTCAGTACAGCTGTAATGCTATCCCCTATCAAAAATTCCACTCTCCCTCCTCGCTTGCCTCCCTTTCTGTCCTTCCTGTAGCATTTGTATCCTGGAACATTAAGCTGCTGGTCCTGTCCATCCTTGAGCCATGTTTCTGTAATTGCTATGATATCCCAGTCCCATGTTCCTAACCATGCCCTGAGTTCATCTGCCTTCTCTGTTAGGCTCCTTGCATTGAAAAAAATGCAGTTTAATTTGTCAGTCCTATCTTGTCCTCTGCTTTGTCCCTGCTTGCTGATTGTTTAACTCACTTCTGTTCTCAACTGTACCAGTCTCAGATTGATCTCTTTCCTCACTATCTCCCTGGGTCCCACACTACCCCCCCCCCCCCCCCCAAACGTTACTAGTTTAAATCCTCCTGAGCAGCTCTAGCAAATCTCCCTGCCAGTATATTAGTCCCCTTCCAATTTAAGTGTAATCCGTTCTTCTTGTACAGGTCACTTCTATCAAAAGAGATTCCAATGATCCAAAAATGTGAATCCAGCTCCTCAGCCATGCATTCATCTGGTCCATCCTCCTATTACTGCCCTCTCTAGCTCGTAGCACTGGAGTAATCCAGATATTACTACTCTCAAGGACCTCCTTTTTAAATTCCTGCCTAACTCTCTGTAATCTTGCTTGAAAATCTCAACCTTTTCCCTTCCTATGTCATTGGTTCCAATGTGGACAATGACTTCCCCTGGTCCCTCTCCCCCTTGAGAATATTCTGCACCCTCTCTGAGACATCCTTGATCCTGGCACGAGGGAAGCAACACACCATTCTGATTTTTCTCTGCTGGCCACAGAAACTTCTGTCTGTACCTCGGACTATAGAGTCCCCTAACACAATTGATCTCTTGGAACCTGGCATACCCCTTATTGCATTAGAGCTAGTCTCAATACCAGAAACTTGGCTGTTAATGCTATGTTCCTCTGAGAATCCACCACCCCTTACATTTTCCAAAATAGCATACTTGTTTGAAATGGGGCTAGCTGCAGAAGATTCTTGTACGAACTGCCTACCTCTCTTACCTTTACTGGAGTTAACACATCTATGTGACTGTATCTGTGACTTTTCCCCCTTACTGTAACTGCCATCCATCACATCCCCTTGCTCTTGTAAATTCCTCATTGCCTCTAACTGTCTCTCCAACCAATCCATTCGATCTGGTAGGATTCGTAACCAACAGCATTTAAACTCTCCCTAAACTCCCACATCCGTCAAGAAAAGGGATCAGTAATTATTCTGTGAAAAGAATAAAGAGAAATAAGAAGTGCAATCTTACTCCAGGTGCACCTTTTTAGAGCTAGATGAATTGTGAATGAGAGAGGATTAGGAGGAAAGACAGAAAATTAATCAAGAAAATACACTTATCAATCGCTTCAGCATAATCATTGACCTTAGCTTCAGCAATCCATTTCCAAAGATTACCTGCAATCTGTTGTCCATGATGGCTAAAAATTTCAGATGCACGTTCCCTTTCACATTCTTTATTGCTGTTATACGTGATATTCTCATGTGAGAAACTGAGAGCGAGGTGGAGAGATTTTGACAATCAAGGTTGACAATTCATGTTAGGTTGTATTTCTTCCTTCATTCTAGCCATGAATCTGGAGCAACAGCATTTGTAATAACTTCCAGCAGTATTGCCTTCTGAACATATGTCTATAGTTACTCCTGCCTCACCTCATGTAAGATCACTAACCCTACGTGGATGTAACTCATCCTTTCTAGCTTTGCCACCAAAACCTCCAGCAGATTGTTAGCAAAATTCTGTGTTCGCTCTCATGCATTCCAATTCAGACGTTGCTGAAATTACCAGAGACAGACTGAATTTTAAAACATTTGCTTCCACCACTTGCAGCAACAATGCACCTTTCCATTAAGTTGCAGAATACTGCCTCAAGGTATCAGAACCCCTGCTGATATGCTGCCAATGAATAGAACCTGAATTACTATCTACACACTGCAATCCCTTAAAACACCAGGAAGCCATAATTTTATTTAAAGATGTCATCATAATAAATAAGCACAGGTTAATTATGTGCGATGATGCCCATTTCGAAGGATTAGCTAATTTTCCAGCTGGATTGTGTTTGAAAATAAAATATGTTAAATAAACTCACAAAACTTTTAATAATTGAACAAATGCATCAAAACTGTTTAATGAGGCTGTTATGAAATAACTGCAACTCACATCAACATCTTCAAGTTATTCTTTAAATCACTCCATAGCTGTATTAGGACGTAAAAATCTGAACCGACAGTTCCTTGCAATTAACACATGAGATTTTCGACTGACGTTTCGAAGTTTCTACAACCAATAGACATTTCATAATAGGGTGACTGGACACTTGTGAAATGATACCTTAACTTTTTGAGGTATGTTGAAAAAGTGTGCTACCAATGACAAGATTGCCACCACCTGCACATGTACACATGGCTTCCCAAGATGTCATGTCACTGCAACAAATCATTATTGCAGCCACATTAAGTGTGCCTGATATTTCTTCAGTTAACTACCTTGTTTTCCCTGGAACTGTGTAATCACAAAATTTTGTCAAGCAATGTATTTATTCACAGATAAAACAAAAAGGTGTTTTTATCACACTCCTTGCCAAATCATTTTTGCCTCATCTTTCCAGCTGTCAACAAATTTATTTCTGCTCAGAAACAACTCGACTAAGATTCAGACCTCATCCAAAGAGAAATGCCATACATTCACTTTTTCAATTTGGTGTTGAAAGTAATTTTTAAGATTAACAAACTGCCTCTCCCTTTCTCAAGTTCCAGACCTTGTATGCTTAATTTTTGTTCTTACCTTTTTCAAAAGCCTAAACTTGATTTCTTTTCCAGGATGAATAACTGGCAATACATGTTCAAAAACAGAAACTGATACCCATACTCCATGAATGCATTTAAGAAATGCTTTAGATAAACATCCACTTATCCTATTTCAACCAGTTGATTGTACTCCCTCAACCTTGTATTATAATAATGGATTTACCCATTCCTGCTGGATGGTTGGTAAACGTCAAATGAAATATGTTTGACAAAAGGTCATTTCTATTTCCGCACATCAAAGTCTGTTAATAACTGATGTCCAAGCTAAGAGCATCATCATTACAAGAACAAAGCAGATAATGGAAAATGAACATCTATTTCCAAAAGTTAATACTAAACTATTCTTAAAGACTGCAATGTTCATGTTGAATTTTGAAGAAATTACAGTTCAATAAACACCGGAGAGGTATGTATGCACAGGTGGCAATTTTCGGCATACACATTCCATATTGAATCACATTATCTTTTTCAATTAAAAAATGAATTCATATAAACTATATTGATGCATAGGTGCCTAATTTCCAAAGGTGACTCTATCCTGAATAGATTATTTTAACAAAACACACCAAAATATCACTGGCAGAGAGTGAAACATAGAATAGTTTTCAAGTAATCTGAAATTTCAAGCTTGTAATGTTCATGACTGCATTAACATTGCCAGAGATCTGAACCCCCAGTTAATGCAGTAATCCTACAGAGATTATTTGAAGTATGGATGTTGGCAGCTGTTCTCTGGTCAACCTAAAGTGATAATTAATGAGCATATCCACTGTATTAATGCTATTTAAAAGCTTATTTGACTTGTGTGATGCATTTGACCCAGAAACAAAAAGGAAAATTTACAATCATTTTTAAAATTGAAAAAATATTATAACATTTTTCTCAGAAAAACTGATAGACATGGCTTAGCAATTCTTAACCTGAAAGTAGTATGAAAAAGAAGGCTGATAAAGAATGGAGGCTGTATGACAAAATAGAAGCAGAAGAGAAGGAGAGCAGAGGAGAGGACAGCTGAGAAGATTCCAGAAACATGATCCTCGAAGTAAGATTGCATAAGTGGAACTCTACTAGTCTGAATAAAAGCAAAATACTGCAGATGCTGAAAATGTGAGACAAAAATAGAGGAATGTATTTTATTTAAAGACTACTGCTCACTGAGAATTGGACAAATTCTTGAAGAAAAAGGATTTGGGATTCTCCTTGGAAGAACTATTACTGCAACTAGACAGGTAGAGTGGATTGCGTAGAAAATCTATGAAATGGTCTTTGTTGTACCTTCTATTTATGAGCAATTTATACTTCATGCTGACTGTGTTTTGCCCAATAATTTCTGTTAGTTCTGATTCACGTCAAGATATAAAGAGGTACCTCAACTGAACTCATCTGTTTTTTTTTCACCTTTTGATTATTCTAGATTATAGACCCCAATGGGGATTATGACAATAACGTTTTCTACTTATTCCCACCCTTGCACTGCCATTATAAATTATATCTACGTTTTCAAAAATCACTGTACAACATAGTGAACATCTAGTTCACATTACAATTATTCTTGCTGTATCAATCCAATATACGCGCATATACATATTTTAATTCAATACTTATGATTGAAACAAAATCATGAACTTGACCAATTTCTCTCTCTTGCTGTCTTTAAAGTAGAGCAAATATATGCCTCAAAGAGAAACACAAGTTAAAATTTTGGTTTGTCCTTGACCAGGCATTTAACGTGTAACATAGCACTCTCATTATTTTTGTGTCAGAACAGTAAGTTGAATTTTTAGTATTTGATTGAGAGAATCTGGCCATACTGTTCAATCATTTTACTGTGGAATAAAGCAGTTTAACATTTCTAGTTTCAGGCCCTCTGTAGGGAAATTAAATGAATGCACATACTAATAATGCAGTCTGGATCACCTGAGAATGTCATGTTAACACCCTCACGTTATGCAGTGATACAAATAAGGAAGTGTGCAAGTCAGCTCTTAAAAAAGCAAGACATTCATGCTGCTTATGTGAGCAACTACACCACAAGATCAAAGAAGGCATCCCTCCAGACCTGAATTTATAATGGAGGCTCTTTTCTCCACTGACTTGCACATTAGTTGTCCATTCAGAGTATACTGCAGGAGTTGATAGAAAATTATTATAATTATTGTGGGGTGGAAAATAAAATCCTCATGACCTCAAATCAAACCAAAAAAGCAACCAAACTGTTCATTTTCAAATTACAGAAAATTACAGGATTGTTAAGATAGCAAAGGACAATAAATTGCCCTTTTTCTAGAGAAGGACACACATCCATTCAGATTAGATTACCTACAGTATGGAAACAGACTCTTCAGCCCTATAAGTCCACACCAACCCTCCGAAGAGTAACCCACCCAGACCCATTCCCGATATTTGCCCCTAATTAATGCACCTAAAATTATGGGCAATTTAGCATGGTCAATTCACCTGACCAACAAGTCTTTGGATTGTGGGAGGAAACCCGAGCACCTGGAAGAAACCCACTCAGACATGGGTAGAGTGTGCAAACTCCACACAGACAGTCACCCAAGGCAGGGATTGAACTCAGATCCCTCGTGCAGTAGGGCAGCAGTGCTAACCTTAGAAGCTTAAATAATCGCGATTAACATGTTCTATATTCTTCATTCCAGTATTGTGACTCTTCCAATACACTTGTGTTCTATAATCTATTCACACAATAAACTATTTAATAGTTTCCACAATTGCCAAAGAGTTTTACATTTAATACTGATTATTCAGAATTCTTTGATGGAGATCTTCCCATATGTAGTATAAAGCAGCAGCTGTAAATAAAACAGCTAAAATAAGATATCAGAGCAACTTACATCAAGTCATTTGACATTTAGTTTGTGGAGGACTTACTCTAGTTGAGTCATGCAGGGAAATAGGTCATGCAATACTCGAGAGCAGGAGGACTTGCTCTGAGATTCATCAAAGCTCCTTAGAAAACACCTTCCAAAACCACAACCATATTAGATGGACAACGGCAGCAGATATATGGAATCATTATCATCTGCAAACCCCTCCCTCAATCCACTTCCCATCCTGATTTGGAAATATTTCGCCATTTCTTCAGTGTCAGTGAAAATCCTGGAACTCCCTCTCCAAAGGGACTATGAGAGTGCCTATGCCAACTGGACTGCAGAGCGTCAAGAAGGCAGCTCACCACCACCTTCACAAGGGCATCTAGGGATGATCAATAAATGATGGTCCAGTCAGTGAAGACATCTGATGAATCAATAAAAAAAACTGCACATTGCAGGGATCTCTGTTCCGTATATAACGTGCATAGTTCTGCAAGTTCTCATGATCAAGACCCTGCTGCATATCCAGTTCCACAATGGGAAACCTCGGAAAAAATATGCAAGCACAATTTAAGTCTTTTATCGAAGGCTTCTGGAAAGCCTCCATCCAATTTATATTGGACATGTTAGAAACTCTCAATGAAATTTCAGGATGAGAATGTATTCTGGTAGATGACAAAGACAAGACAGAAAAACCCACATCTACACTGGGCCCCATGAATGAAAAATATTGGCCATTCACATATTAACCTTGGAAACAGCAGGTCAGTTCACAACCATGTACTCTTCACAAAGGTACCAAAACCAACTGAAGATAATTAAACCTATATCCATCACCATATCTCTGAAATATAGAATTCACAAAAGGGCATACAATATTTAAATTCTGAGTTTAAAAAATCCAGTACAACATGGTGACCTATTGGGCAATTCAAATTTAGATGTAAGAAAATTATTAACAGACCTTCACAATCAAGCCTTAAGCATATACTTATTAGCTTTGGCAGCATAGGAGCTTATGTCCTCCAAACCTTGACAGAATTACTACTATTTTTGCTTGCCTTTTTCAAATGTCTACATCTCCATCCAACTGTGAATCAGAGATCATCACACAAATGCACAAAAAGGAACCACTTCAAATTCCAATTATAAGCTTGTGCTGGGACTCTGGGCCCCTACAAAAAACTCAAGGGAAATCAGCTAAGAAGAAGCTGTTACAGAATTTCAATTTGAAAAACTTTGCTTCTGATGAAAAGGACTACATCAGTTTAAAACAGTCAAATCCTGAGTGTCATTGGCCGGTACAGCAATATTCAACACGCAAATCAAACCTGACTCTTTCACTGTTCAAATATGATATTTTCATCTGTCAGTGGAATGCACTACCTGGAAGTGTGGTGGAGGTCGTTTCAGTTGAGGCATTCAATGTCATTTGGACAAAAATAATGTGCAAGGGTAAGGGTAAAAGCAGGAGATTGGCACTAGGCTATAATTCTCATTCAATGAGCTGGTGCAGACATTGTGGCCTGAATGGCTTCCTTCTCCACTGGAGCACTTCTGTGATACTGCATTGAAAGTCTCTGATAGAGGAAATCTATGTTCTTTTACATTGGAACAGAAGTTGGCCATTCAGGCCCTTGAGCCTGATCCACCATTCAATGAGATCATGGCTGATCTGTGACCTAACTCCATACGCCTGCCTTGGGCTCATATCCTTTGATACTTTGCTGAATTACCATGAACTTCCATTTGCATAAAACGGTTTTCTAACATCTCTCTTGAATGTTCCAGACCTAATTCTTAGACTACGCCCCTGGTTGTTCAATCTTTAACCAGTGGAAATAAATTATTTTAATCGACGCTGACTTTCCCTGTTAATATCCTGAAGAATGGGAAATGGCTTAATTTGCCTTATCTCTCCCCATAACTTAACCCCTGAATTCCAGGGGTTTACTTTTGTAAATCTGTGTTGAACTCCCTCCAGGGAAAATCATCCTACCTAAGGTATGGCATTCAGATCTGCTCACAGTACTCATAGTGGGATCTAACAAAGGTTTTGTATAACTGTGGCATAACACTGCATCCTAATACTGCAGCTTCTTATGTATGAAGGCCAGCATTCCATTCACTTTATTTACTATTTTGTGTACCTGTTCACAGCGTTTTAAAGAACTATGTACCTGAATTCCCAAATCTTGTTGGACATCCATTTTATTCAACTTTGTGCATTTTGAAAAAAAAACACCCTGGTCAATTAATTTTCAGTGTGAAATAGATAACCTCAAGCTTACTTATATTAAAATCCATCTGCCACAGCTTTACTCATTCTAATCCATCGATATCCGATTGTAAATCTTTAGTGTCTTCAACACTGTCTACAATGTTACCCAATTTTGTATCATCAAATTTGCATATTTAACTTTAATGCCTTTATCCATGTTGTTAATGAATATTGTGAATAATGAGGCCCCAGTACAGATTCCTGGGGGACACCACTAGTCACATTTTCCTACTTTGAGTACTTAGCCATTCATCCAACTCTGTTTTCTACAGATCAATGAATTTCCTATCCATATCAGCAATTTGCCCTCAATTCTATGGCCTTCCACTTTAGTTAACGGCCTCCTGTTTGGCACTTTATCAAAAGCCTTCTGGAAGTCCATATAAACAACATCCATCAGCTTACTTCTGTCCACCACCTTTGTCACTTCTTCAAAAGAAAAAACTCTGTGAGCTTTGATCAGGGCTACCCTTCATAAATCCATGCCGACTCTCCCTGATTTACTGAAACTTTTCAAGGTGACCAGTCACTCTATCTTTGGCAATAGACTCCGACAATTTCCCTATCACATATGTCAGGCTAACTGGTCTATAATGGGAGGTAATGGCCTACTGATATTTTGCTGGCCCTGAACTCCAATCAACTAGCCTTTAAAACATTTCTACATACCAGATGTAGATTTACCCTGAAACAGCTACCCCAAATCTACGTTCCCCAGTTCCTGCCTAATATTAGGGTGGTTAGCCTTCCCCAACTCAGTACTTTCACTGAGGACTATTCTTATCTTTCTCTATAAGAACCCTAAAGGCTTACAGAATTACAGTCACTGTTCCCAAAATGCTCCCCCTCTAAAACTTCAATAACCTGGTCAGGCTCACTCTTTTGCTTTCCCAAGTTACTGGCCTCATCTTTTGATTGCTTCTTACTGGCCTCTGAACATTACTCCTATGCTCACATATGTACTCTTGAATAGTCAGTCACTTGTTGTGACTTGCCCCGGAACAGTGAAGAACTGGAGGAGGGCTTGTCATCCAATTAAAGATGGTAGTCTAGAACTTCAAATTGGGTGACAAATTAGAGCTCTCCAATTTGACAACAGCAGCAGGATGCAATGAAAGGTCATGAGGCAGAATATATTCTAAAATGGGGGCAATCTCTTGCTGACCCCTTTTTAAAACAAAAGGTGCTTTTGCAGCAGGTGAGTGATTGTGGTGGGGAAACTCTCTAAGGTGGTCTGTGGCTGTGCCCTGGCAGACCTACCTGACAGCTTTCTTCTCCAAACCCCCTACCCAGTCTTTAGATGGCAACCCAGGTCTCAGTGGTTACATTGTCTTCTAGCTCTAGTGAGAACCTGGATGCTGACTGGAAAATATCATGTGCTATTTAGCATCTATAACCCCCTCCCCGAGGACCTCATGGCATACCAGCCATGTTGCTATTTATATACTAAAGGTGTACGTTCAGGTCCCACCTGCCCCAGTGATGTGTCACAAGATGTCCAAACAAGTTGATCACCAAAAATTTAGAGTCAGAGATTTTACACTGCAGAGGTCCAATATGTTTTCACCAGTCATCAAACACCTGTCTACTCTAATCCTGTCTTCCAGCATGTGGCTCAATGCCATTTGCTATGGCTGTTCTATTCCCCATCTAAATACTTCTTGAATGTCCAGGGGGCCTGTACCATCTTTTGGAAAATGATATCCAGAATCCCATCACCTCTGGGTGGATTTTCTTTCTTGCACTCCAACCCCCAATTCCCCCGCAAATTCCCTTTAAAATTCTGCTCTTTTCCTTAAAACTGTGTTTCTTAGTTACTGGCCCCTCTACTAAGTGCAAAAGGCTTCTCTATATCTACCCTCAGAGCCTTGTACATTAACTAAAAAAAGGGCAGTAACTGTGTTTTGATTGGTCAAACAAAGGCAGTGTTACCACTGAACGCATTGAATATTGGATGTTAGTATAATACAGTAGTTGTTTTAGCTCAGGGCACTTATCCTGTAATGGTTGGCCCTCTGCCTTTTGTGCTCCAAGGAAAACAAACCCTGTCTACCTAATCTCTCTTCATTGTTCAATCGAAACAACCCAGACAGCATCCTGATAAATCTATTCTGCACCCTCTCTAGTATAACCATAACCTTCCTATAGCGTGGCAACTAGAATTGCACACAGCATTCTAGCTGTGGCCTAAGGTTATATCCATCCCTATCACAACCTCCATGGTCTTGTATGCGATGCCTTGATTAATAAAGGCCAGTATCCATATGCCTTCTTGATTTGATTTGGTTTATTGTTGTCACATTTACCTAAGTGCAGTGAAAAGTTTTGTTTTGCGAGCAGTACAGCAGATCATAGCAAACAAGGACATTCAGGTCATAGGGTGCTTAAACAGAATGAGGCACACAAGGTTATGGCTGCATAGGAGGTGCACAAAACAAGATCAACATTAGATTTGAAATGAGAGAGATCGATTCAGTAGTCAAGAAAATAAGCTGTTCTTGAACCTGCTGTTGCATATGTTCAACCTTCTGCCTGACAGAAGAGGTTGGAAGAGAGTAGTACCAGATGGGAGGAGCATTTGATTATATTGGCAGCCTTTTCATGGAGTGTAAATGGAGTCCATAGATGGGGAATTGGCTTCCATGATAGTCTGGGCTGTGCATTGGCTTCCATGATGGTCTGGGCTGTGCATACAACTTTATGTAGCTTCTAAGAGTCTTGGGTAGAGCAATTGCCATACCAGGTCATCTGAACTACCTTATTTATTTGCCCTGCTGCCTTCAAAGATCTATGAACATGCACACATAGGTCCTTCTGGTCCTCAGTACTTCCTGGGATCATACCATTCAACATGTTCTCCTTTGCCTTGGTTGTCCTCCCAAAATGCATCACCTCAGACATTTCAGAATTAATCTCCATTTGCCACTGCTCAGTCCATTGAACCAGCCCATCCATGTTGTTCTTTGAATAAGGTTTTCCTCCTCACTATTTACCACTGCACCAACTTTCAAGCCATATGTGAACATACTGATCATCCCCCCCCTAGATTCATGTCAGTCATTAATGTATCCAAAACACAGCAAGTGACCCAGCATTGAACACTGCTGAATGTCAGTGTAAACAGTCACACAAATGACCATCAGTGTCTGCTTTCTGCCACCAAATCAATTTTGGATCCATTTTGCCAATTGCCCTCTATCTCATGGGCTCTTAACTTCTGTCTTACTGATGTCCACAGAGATTACATTAACTGCATGAGCCTCATTTACTCACAGTCACTCCTTGAAAAATTCAATCAAATTTATTAGACATGAGCTCCTCATATCTTTGATGAACTCTTGCCTTTCCAAACAGAAATAATTGTATCCCTCGGAAATTTTCTGAAAGTTTCCCTTCTTCTGCCAATTGGCTCACTGAACTACAAGTTTCTGGTTTACACCTACCATCCTTCTTGAATAAAGGTACCACCTAGCCAATTCGTATCTAACATCACGTGTAGCCAGACCAAGTAATGGCAGATTTCACTCCCTAAAGTGACATTAGTGAACCAACTGGGTTTTTACAACAATCAACAATGGTTTTGCAAATACCGTCAGATAAGCTTTCAACTCTAAATTTTCAGATTTCACCAGTTGCCATGGAGGGAATTGAATCCACTTCCTCAGAGTTTTGGCCTGGGATGCTGGATGCCTAGTCCAGTTACATTACCAGCCACCACATTCCCAAGCTTCACTCAGCTTATGGTATCATCATTGTTTCAATATCTGAGAATGTGACATTACATTTCTTAATTTCTGGGATTTTTTTTGAAATTTTTGGAAACAAATAGACATTAACTTAAAAAAGGGCAGTAACTGGATTTTGATTGGTCAAACAAAAGCAGTGCTACCACTGGCTACATCGAATATTAGTATAACCCTATAGCTTGTTTTAGCTCAGGGTACTTATCCTGTAATGGTGTGCTAAGGAATGCAATGTATGGTCCCTGTGCTGCCAATGGCATTTCTGAGCACAAACTCAGCAAAGCAGAGACATGGAAATCCAATTTTCATATCACTCATCCAGGTTCAAAGCTTCAACATAATAGGAGGTGAACACTTAGTAGCTCTTTGACAGATTACATTTTTTTTGGCTCCTGAGCTTTGAAAGGTTGGGCAGCCTTGGGCTAAAAATAAAGCAATTCTATTAAAGCTCTGAAAGAAGCTATACTACTAATGCTTGCCATAAGGTATAGAGTCCTAGCTTCATTGCTAAACTAGTCTCTCAGGCATATTTGATAAATTTGATAGATGGTTACTTTCTGAAGTATATGCACTAAGTTATAAGCAAAGTCATTTGGGATGAAAACATTGGTTTGTTTTCATTTTCAGGCTTACCATGACTCATGATCAGTCCCAAATCGGTCCAGGTGAAGCAAGTCAAACACATAATCGGTGCCATGTCTTTAGTTACCTGGTTAATGCATTAACTGGAGCACTGAATTACAGTGCTGATTGATTGCATTCTCAGCAGGTTGCGAACAACATACGAGGCTAGCCTCCAATTATGACAGGCAGTGAATCCCCTTAAAAGGGAGCTGCACTCCAATGAATGGAAGCAGCAGCTGCTTCGAAATGAAAGTACTGCAACAGTCGACAATTGGGAATGAAAAGGGAAATCCAAGGCTACTAGGTTCATGGATCAGACCCTGGAAGCACCCCTAATAGAAGGGAATAGAAGGACAGATATGGTTCAACAAGGGAACAGAAAACACTGAAGGACTTAGTTCAGCAGGCATTGTGGCAGTCTGATAGGAATTCCTGGAATCCAATCCAAGGAAGCTGGCAGCAGTGCCACTCAAAGTAGAAGCAGTCCATTCAGCCCACTGAATATGGTCTGTCATCCAATAAGATCTGGGATGTTCTGATTGTGGCCTGAATTCCAATTTCCTGCCTGTCCTGCATAACAACTCCTGCCTAACCCCTTCTATAACATCTTCATGTCCAATTTCCACTGCTTGCTGCAGAAGACTATCAAAGACTATGAACATTTGAGTAAGTAATTTACTCAATTCCATTTCAACCAGGAAATTTTTAAATTGTGCCCCTAGTTTTAAATTCCACCATGTTGTAGGGGGGTGTATAGTTCAGAACGGATTAATACTGAGGAATGGCAATATGATGACGTCACCTGCGGGTCAGACAAGGAACAGCTTTGGAACTCAGAAGTAAGTCCAAACATAACACCTCCCCTCACCCCGCTGGTATACACATTTTATCTTACAACACATGTTTTGAGGGATCATTCACAATGTCTAATGTAGACCTAGTTGCTATCATACAATAAACCACATCGTGTTTAAGTCAAGAGCATATTCTCATTAGGCTACAAAGTGGTTTCTCTCCATCATGCTAGATTAAGCAAAATCTGTAGATCCCTAGGAAAGAGACTGGTGGCAGCAAATCTACCAGGTAGGTCTTACACTTCACAAAAGAAAATATTTTCCTAGCATCTTGGGTTTCAATAAGATCACCTTTCCTTCTTCTAAACTCTTGCGAGTATAAGCTCAACCTTTCCTCAGAAGACAATCTATTAATTGCAGCAAACAGCCTAGTCTAGCTTCTCTGAACAACTTCAAATGCAACTTGGCTCCTTCTTCGGTAAGAACACCAAAGTTGTTCTTCAGATGTGATCTCACCCATGTAGTTATCTCAAGACTTCACTGTTTTTATACTCAATATGTATACTACTGGGAATTCTTTCCTGAAAGGTACACCTAGTTATTTCTGATGTTATTCTTGTAAGTCATCTCTGCACTCTCTTCCACACTTCTGTCATTTCTATAGTTTGGCCACCAGAATTGCAGGATGAAGTCTAATCAATGTTTGCGATGACTCAGTGTTTAGCATTGCTGCCTCATGCCACCAGGGACACAAGTTCAATTCCACCCTCGAGTGACTATCTGTGTGGAGTTTGCACATTCTCTCTGTGTCTGCGTAGGTTTCCTCCAGGTACTCCACTTTTCTCTCATAATCCAAAGATGTGTAGATTAGGTATATTGGCCATGCTAAATTGCCCCGAGTGTCCAGGGATGGGCAGACTTGGTGGATTGGCATAGGAAATGCAGGATGACAGGATTGGATAGGGGGTGGGTCTGGCTAGGATGCTTTTCGTAGGTTGGTGTGGATTTGATGGACCATGTGGCCTGCTTTCGCACTATAGATATTCCATGATCTATTGAAATACTTTCCAACTTTCCATTTCTATCCCTCTAGAAAGGAAGCGCGTTGCTTGGATGCTTCTTTTATAAAATTGGCTGTGGTAATCTGTAGCACAGCACTCAAAGATTGAAAGTGTGAAATAATGAAAGTCATGTAAAGCTTGCTGATAGGAAGGAACACAGTAAGACTGCAGATACCAGTTGTTTCCAGACAAAAGGGTAGTGATGGTATTGTAGTCAGGAACAAACTCTGGATTTTGAAAAGATTCACAAGAGGCTACTTTCTACTGAAGTTTTAGTATGTCACAATCCAGGCTTAGTTGCTGTAATAGCTATGGATGCGTGGTACACAGGATTTGGAGTTGTCCTTTCTCCAAAGTGCAAGCAGATGAAAGACAAACACATTTTATCTTACAACACATGTTTTGAGGGAGACTGAATGGTGATCCTCATGGGATTTAAATTTGAGGATGAGATGGATCAGAAGTATTTGGTAACATTATTGGGCCCAAATTAAGTCTCAAAAAATGCCTCCACTCACTCATAGATTCAGACTGAGGTATTTTAGATTAGATTCCCTACAGTATATAAACAGGCCCTTTGGCCTAACAAGTACACACCAACTCTCTGAAGAGTAACCCACCCAAACCCATTCACCTACCCTGTATTTATGCCTGACTAATGCTCCTAACACTATGGGCAATTTAGCATGGCCAATTCACCTGTCCTGCACATCTTTGGACTGTGGAAGGAAACTGGAGAACCCAGAGGAAACCCACGCAGACAAGGGGAGAATGTGCAGACTCCACACAGACAGTCGCCCAAGGTAAGAACTGAACCCTGTCTGTGGCACTGTGAGGCAAGAGCGCTAACCACTGAGCCATCATGCTGCCTAAAGCACTGTGCTGTTTCAAAGGTTGATGAGATATAACTGTAGTACAGGTACATAATCCTTTATCCGAAATTCTGAAATCCAAAATTTGTTTGTGGAGTATGAAGCATCATTTTGGCTAGTGAACAGATGGTAAAAACAATGACTGCAGATGCTGAAAACCAGATTCTGGATTAGTGGTGCTGGAAGAGCACAGCAGTTCAGGCAGCATCCAAGGAGCAGCGAAATTGACGTTTTGGGCAAAAGCCCTTCGTCAGGAATAAAGGCAGAGAGCCTGAAGTGTGGAGAGATAAGTTAGAGGAGGGTGGGGGTGGGGAGAAAGTAGCATAGAGTACAATAGGTGAGTGGGGGAGGGGGTGAAGGTGATAGGTCAGGGAGGAGAGGGTGGAGTGGATAGGTGGAAAAAGAGATAGGCAGGTAGGACAAGTCCGGACAAGTCATGGGGACAGTGCTGAGCTGGAAGTTTGGAACTAGGGTGAGGTGGGGGAAGGGGAAATGAGGAAACTGTTGAAGTCTACATTGATGCCCTGGGGTTGAAGGCGTCTGGTGGTGAGGGAGCGGCGGTGAAGGAGGCCCAGGACCTCCATGTCCTTGGCAGAGTGGGAGGGGGAGCTGAAATGTTGGGCCACGAGGCAGTGTGGTTGATTGGTGTGGGTGTCCCGGAGATGTTCCCTAAAGCGCTATGCTAGGAGGCGCCCAGTCTCCCCAGTGTAGAGGAGACTGCATCGGGAGCAACGGATACAATAAATGATATTAGTGGATGTGCAGGTAAAACTTTGATGGATGTGGAAAGCTCCTTTAGGGCCTTGGATAGAGGTGAGGGAGGAGGTGTGGGCGCAGGTTTTACAGTTCCTGCGGTGGCAGGGGAAGGGGCCAGGATGAGAGAATGGGTTGTAGGGGGGCGTGGACCTGACCAGGTAGTCATGGAGGGAACGGTTTTTGCGGAAGGCGGAAAGGGGTGGGGAGGGAAATATATCCCTGGTGGTGGGGTCTTTTTGGAGGTGGCGGAAATGTCGGCGGATGATTTGGTGTATGCAAAGGTTGTTAGGGTGGAAGGTGAGCACCAGGGGCGTTCTGTCCTTGTTACGGTTGGAGGGTTGGGGTCTGAGGGCGGAGGTGCGGGATGTGGACGAGATGCGTTGGAGGGCATCTTTAACCAGGTGAACAGGTGACCCTACTCCACACCCACTCAACCCACTTCACTCAGCTATGATGTGGCGGCATGGCTCAGCACTGGCAGGTGTCAACTGTGTCTCAGAACTTGTACTAGTCACATGTGCATCTGCTGTTAGGCAATTTTTTTTTATTTCGTTGGGAAAGTGTCATTTATTCCAAAATCCAAAAAATTCTGAATTCTGAAAAACTGGCACCAAGGATTTCGGATAAAGGATTTTGTACCTGCATGGAATATTTTTCATGTAAATGCATAAGTTATCGCTGATACAGTCTCAAGGAAGCAGTGGACTGAATAGATAAAACAGAAGAGGAGAAAGGAGGCCCAAGTAAAGTTTTTTTTAATGGTTAGAACAATACTTTACAGGCAACAAAGGAAAACTCACTCAAGTGTCTGTATCTCAGAAATAAGTGTACAAATTCAGGTAACTCTTTCTGTAAGGACAGTTGCAATATAATCCAGCAGACTAAGTCCTGAAATGGTAGTGCAAGCAGAAACATAATATTGCAATAGTGAAAGATGTATCATTGCACAACCACTGTGGGCATATATATTCTATGCAAAAAGAAATCCTCGCAAAATTACACAGAGAACATCATTTTGAGCTGACAGATTTGGACTTTGAGGGAGGAGATAGTGTTAATTGTGTTAGATATAATGACAATAGTTATGGTAATGACCATTGAACTCCTGGATGAATTATACCAATTCGACAAAAAGCTGGAACAAAATGGAGTATTATGAGATTCATGTAAATGGTGATGACATAGCTCTACATTGGTCTCTGCTATCAGTAATACAGAAGATATCAGTCTCAAATGAGTGTGTGAAGAGAGAGATCTCAGACATATTATTCCTATCCACTATCTATAGATAGAAATATAGGTGTGTTTCAGTGCATAGGAGTTGAAGACCCTAACATTAGAGACGAAGATCAGGCATCTTCAGGGACAGTATGTGTAGACACCTACAGTCAGAAATACTTCAGACCAGTGTCTCAGTATGCATCAAGTAGTTTTGGTTCAAAGCACAAGAGAAACAAAAACACAAAATGAGTCAGAGATGGAAATATAACATAAATGTGAAGTAGTTTGGGTCAAAATAACATCCAGTTCATTGTTGGAATACGATATTGATTCCATGCAGTATTTGGCATTGAGACTGCAAAATGAACCTTTATAAAAAATCATTTCTGACAATAAATATAGAGCATGCTGATATTTGCTATGAAAATCACGAGGCTGTCCCTGGAGGCACAGTTACCAAGGATAAAGAAAAGCTCATCCGCTGTATTGAAACATGAATTGACTGGATAATGTAACCTTTTTCAAAACTTGAAATGACTAGCAGAAAAAAAAATTGAGAAATCATTTTACCTGTGTACAAATTTTTTTTCTGTTTCCCAGTGAAATAATCTCCAATCCATGCCATGAAAATCTGTACACAATTAAATTACCTTTGAAATTTATTTAAATGTTGATGGTTTTCCATGAAAAACCAATCATTTCTAATAAGAAATTTTATCATATGCCGCAAACAATGATCTCAGAGCTCTTAAGCATGTTGTTCATGTGGATCACTCGTTCAGAATTGAAATGAATAATATTAACATCTTATTTAGATATCAAGAGTAAGCACAATGCATAATACTACTTTAGAATGACAATACAGAACACAAAAACTAAAAAAAATTCTCTTCATCCCTGTTACTTCCTGAACTCATTACAAAGATCAACAAAAGAGATAAACTCAAGAGTGTGAAGAGGGGAATTTGGCTCCACAAGGACTGTTTTATAGTCACTCATATCAACACTGTCACAAAAAGACTGGTTTGTGACAGATAGATTTGTGAGATCATGTGGGTTTTCTCCTTTGTTCCCTTTCCACCTACCACAGGTCTAATCCAACAGATACATCCTGAAAGAATTGGCCAACATTTTTGTGGTAGTGGTGCTACTGAGCCACGCTCGATCATTAGCATTGTGACCCCCCACTTGGAATATATCCCATGCCTCTGCGACAGTCATTTCTTCGTCTAAGTGGTGCTCATAAACAAGTATTGAAGAATCAGTTGAGGGATCGCCATATGCAGTAATCCAGGAGGTTTCCTGGTCCCTGTTTGAATTCATATTATGAAACATCACGGGGTCTGAACTCAATATTACGGACGCCCAAGGCAACTCTTGCCTAATGGTATAACAATGTGTCACCATCTCCCTCATGTCTGTCTTGTTAGACATACTCAGTAGTGATGTTGCATGGGATATTTGGCTGTGAGGTATGGCACAGTGAATATAACTATAACAGCCTGTTGATTGACTAGTCTATGAAATAATTCTTCCCATGTTGGCACAAACTAGGTGGCACAGTGGCTAGCACTGCTGCCTCACAGCACCAGGGTCCCAGGTTTGATTCCAGCCTCGGGTGACTGTCTGTGTGGAGTTTGCACATTCTCCCCATGTCTGTGTGGGTTTTCTCTGGGTGCTCTAGTTTCCTGGTGAATTGGCCATGCTAAATTGCCCAAAGTGTTAGGTGCATTAGTCAGAGGGAAATGGGTCTGGGTGGGTTACTTTTCGGAGGGGCAGTGTAGACTGGTTGGGCCGAAGAGCCTGTTTCCACACTGTAGGTAATCTAATCTAAACCTCTGTAAACAGCACAAACTGATGTGTGTAAATGCATAATTACCTAAGGGAATCTTTTAAAGTGAACTTCCAATACTCTCATTGGACAATAATTAGAATTATTGAATTTTTGCTACAGATTAACAATTTAAAGGCTTTCTAGTGTTCAACTACTCGACAGCACACTTCCTTACCTTTACATTTACGAACCTGTTTACACGCTATTCAAGGGTTCGTTGAGCATGAGTAATCTTTTCAGCAACATTAAACATGTTCATTAACTAGGAATTGTAACATTAAGAGTTACTATATACAGCTACACAATGTTGATTCAATGGAGCGACAGGATGTATCAATCAGCACTATTAAGCAGCTTAAAGGGATTGCAGCACAAGTGGACATTACAAGTTTCATGTGCACTGGAGACTAAATCAGGGAAAATGAGGATTCAAGGACCTGCCCCTCGGAAAAAATTGAGAAATCACAGGAAAAGGCTGATATGATCAATGGCTTGGCTGGCTTTGATAAGTAAAGGTAAGGTAAAAGTCATCATAGTCCCAGAGTACCTCAGGACCACTCTCTCATTAGACAGACACAACTCGTGGTGGTTTAACCTGACGGACACCATGCCTCAGGCGAGGGGCAAAGTTTAAGGAGAATCCTTCATGGTAGCCTCATCTGGTGTGAGAATTGAAGTGCAAGTTAATGAAAGAGTTAAAAATTATTACCCAATCCTGAAACAATATAATTAAAGGCAGTTTCTGCAGTTGAGGTCAGAATGATGTACAACTTAGGTTTCGTGTTAGTACAAAGCAGTTTCTAGCAGCTATAAGGCAGCTCTGTTGTGCATTAGAAAGTAACTTGAAGTGGTCGTTGATCGACAATTATTCATTCCTGCATTGATGATCTTGTTACGGCGCAACATCGACAGCCGAAGGGCCTGTACTGCGCTGTAATGTTCTACATTCATGTCCTTCTTCTCTACAATGGTTTCAGGTTCCTATTCGTTAATTCTAATAACTGGGTATCTTTTTAAAGTAAAGTTACAGATACATGTAATAATTATTAATTAAAACCAAAATAGGTAGCATTCGGGATAGAGTAAAAGATATAATATTCAGTTAAGGCATCTAATTCACTATTTCAAGATCCAAAAATATTTTCAGAACTATTGTGGTCATTTCATGAACACTGTTCCTGAATCTTGTTTCCCTCCACAAATGAAACATGGGATGATTCTTCGTGCCTGAAGAAAACATTGATATCTCAGAAGTCATTCATTTACTCCTCCCTGTGTACTTTTGAAATGAAGACCTTATTAGACATGTTGACCTTAAATTGAAAAATTAACACAATTTGGTGCCTCTACAAAATGAAATATATACCTGAATTAGTTTCTGCTGGTGATCTCATACATGGCAGAAACTGATGCAAGAAAATATGGTATTTTCTCAATCTCGGGTTCTGGGACATTAGCAGCCATATTTGGAATACAAGAGAAGATCTTAAGCTGTATAAAGTGGCCAAGATATCAACTTTTGGAAGATATAGTAAATTGAAAGGGTGGTAAATCAAAGAGTAGAGTCAAAGTCAAAGCGAAGTATATAAATATCAGAACTAATAAATGACCACGTCAGGAAGATTCAAGAGCATGAATCGAGCAGTCAGCCAACAGATTAAACTAAAAATTCCAAAGAGATTGAAAGAATAAAAACTTAAGACTTTGCATCTGAATGTGCATAATCTTCAGAAAAAATGGAGCAAATGAACTGAGAGTACAAAACTGAATTAATAAGTATAAACTGGTAGCCATCACAGAGACATAGCTACAGGATGACATGAATTTGGTCCTGAATTTTGAGAGAGTACAGGACAATTAGGAATGGCATAAACGTAGGAAACGTTGGAGGGGTGACTCTGTTAGGTAATGATAGTATTCGCACAACTGAGAGGGGTGACCAAAGTTCAGGAAACCAAGGTGTGGAAACAGCTTGAATAGAAATGGGAAATTATAAAGAACTAAACTCATTTGTGAGAGTAGCATATTGTCTCCTAACAATAACCACAAGGAGAATATGGTATAAAGGAAGAAATAATAAGAGCTCATCAGAAAGCCACAATAATCATGAGAGATTTTAATCAACATATTGATTGGTAAAGCCACATGGGCAAAGATATGAGGAACATAAGGAACTCAGAATAAGTGCAGGTCAGTTCCTTTAAGTATTAATTGCAGTGTTGACAAGACAGCAGGCAATACTAAACTTGCTAAAATGCAATGAGATAGGAGTCATATTGAAGACACGCTTAAGTAGCAGTAACGACTGGTGGATGTCCTGTACTTAAATTTCCAGAACATATTTGGTAAGGTGTCACATCAAAGATTACTGTAGACAATAAAAGCTAATGGCACAAGGATAACATATTGGCATGAGTAGAAGATTGGCGAGCTAACAATCTGCAGAGAGGTTGTCCTGCAGGGATCAGTGTTGGAAAGTCAACTGTTTACAACTTATATAATTTACTTAGATGAAGGTACTGTTGCCAAATTTGATGATGATGCAAAGATGAGCCGGAAGGCAAGCAATGAAGCTAAATGCAAGGCAGTTAGAAAAATAATATTGATAGCTTAAATGAATGGACCTAGGTGTGACAAATGGAATACAATGTAGGAAAACGTGAAAGTGTCCATTTGGAAGAAGAATAGAAACGAAGCATATTATCACAATAGTGAGAAATTGCAGAAGCATAGGGAGAAGCATAGGGGTCTGCTTGTCCTCATGCATGAGCCACAAAAGGTTAGTACTGCAGTAATTAGGTACTGCAGTAATTAGGTACTGCAGTAATTAGGAGACCTCATAGATTGATATCATTTATTAAGAGGGAAATTAAATGCAAAAGGAAAGGGGTTACTCTTCAATTATACATGGCATCGTTGAGACTTCTTTGGAGTACAACACTGGTAATCTTAGTTGCAAATTACAGAACCCGTGGGAAATTATTCAACCTCTGCCACCTTCAAGCCAAAACCAAAGTCATCCTAACCAGTGAAATTGACCTGCAGTACACAAACAATGCTTGTGTTTGTGCAATCTCCAAGGACAGAGTCCGGACCATCATAAACACCTTTATGAAGATATTTGCGAACATGGGTCTCATCCTGAGCATCCACAAGATGAAGGTTCTTCATCAACCTAGCCTGGCATTATGCAGCAAACTCCTGATCTCAAGGTCTACAGGAAGGCCTTAGAGATAGTTGACTACTTCCAGGATCTCAGAAGTGTCCCATCAGCCAAAGCAGCTATTGAAGAAGGGATTCAGCATCGCCTTCATCCACCTGAGGAAAAGGGTGTTGGAGATCAACAACATCAGATCCAACACCAAGATTATTGTGTACAGAGCTGTGATGGCTTCCGACTGCCTTTATGGCTCTGTCTACAACAAAGACCTCACGACATTGGAGTAGTACCACCAACGCTGCCTGTGCAACCCCTGTAAATCCATTGGGAAGAAAGACACACCAACACCACGGTCCTTGACCAGGCCAACATCCCCAGCATCGAGGCACTGATCACTTGATCATCTGCGGTGGGCTGGGCACGTCATCCACATGACTGACCCGAGACTTTCCAATCAGGTGCTCTATTCCTAGCTTCGAAACAGCAAGCTAGCCCATGTGGACACAGGACCTGTTACAGAGATACCCTCAAGGTCTCACTGGTGAAGTGTGACATTCCCACAGATATCTGGGAATCATTGGTCCAAGACTGTTCAGAGCAGAGGAGCATCTGGAAAAGCCTCGGCCGACGCAAGATTTGCCATTGGGGAAATGTGGAAACCAAGCAAAAACAGCGTAAGGACTGTGCTGCCACAACAATGCCACACCCACCCCTTCCCGTGACCACCACCTGCCCCAAGTGCAACTTTTCTGCGGAAGGTGCATCGGTCTGTACAGCCTGAGAATGGAATGGAGTCATCCTCATTTGCGAAGAACCACCAAAGATATGATGGTCATCATACTAAGGGAAGGATGTTAATGTATTTGAGGCATGTCAGAGGAAGTTTACTTGATTAATACTTGGAATGCGTGGCCTGTCTTACGAGGCAAGATTGGACAGGACAAGCCTGTAATAACCTGTGTTTGGAAGAGTAAGAGGTAGCTTCTGTGAAACATGCAAGATTCTGAGGAGTCTTGAGAAGTAGGCGTGGAAAAAATCTAGAATTAGAAGTCATTAAAAATCATGGATTGTCCATTTAAAACAGGTATAACAAATATTTTTCTTTCAGAGGGCTGAATCTCTTTGAAACTCTCTTCCTGAAAAGGTGATCGGAACAAAGTCCTTGTATATTTTTAAGGCAATGGTAAATAGATTCTTGTGAAGTAAAGGATTGAAAGGTTACCAGAGACAGGAGAAATATGAATTTGAGGCTACGATCTTACCGAATAGTGAAGTGGACTCAAGGTGCTGAATGGCCTACTCCTGCTCCCGGTTCATATGTTTATAAAACAGAAAATTGAAGATAGTGTGTTTTGGCTTGAACTTCCTTCTTTGAGTCGAGTAAATGATCAAAAACTTTGTTGTTGAATAGGACTTCAAAGGAACAATATTTCTTTATTGACTATATTGATTTTTCTCCAGTAAAATTAGGAGTCATTAAAGCAGAGTGAATTAACTTGCATAACTAGTGTAGTCTGAGTAATCTACCCCCAGTCACCTATGAATGTTGCACTGAACCAAGTCCAGGAGGAATATGAGAAGCATGATTGAAGCCTGGTGACAGCTTTCACCTGTGGAGGTGAAGCTAGCTAAAATGACCTGAGATGAACATTGTGCCAGAGATGCAAGAATGCAGTATCATCTCTGACCTGTATTTGAAGAGAGCAAGTTTCTGTTTGCAGCCCTGCGCTATAATTTTTGCATTACTTATAATTAAAGAATCAACTTTTAGGTAACTGTATACCTTCTGAAGTTAATTTTGTGACTGTATGTAATATTAGACTATAAATGCTCAATTTGTGCCTGAAATTAATAGCACACAAATAACTCACTCATTCCAAATGGTCCACAGCAACTGGCTAACGCCCTATGTGAGCCTTCTTCCTCCCTCTATTTAGTTTATCCTTTTATTCCTTTCTCCCTCATGTATTTATGTCCCTTTAAATGAACTTGATATTTGCCCCAACTACTCCATGTGTCTGCATTCCTACCAATATTACTGTAAAGATTTTTTGATGACTTTCTTAATGAATTTATTAATAAGAATCTCAATGTCTATTTTTGGACTTTTCATAAGTTTGAAGATTTCTTGTATGTCTCTTCTGTTAGCAGGTAAAATATCTCCATTAGTTCAGATGCCAGTTGCTGCTTTCCATAGAAAATTGTCCCTATTCCACCTCTTTTGTCTTAGCTGCTAGGGAGAACTCTAGTTCTGGTCTCATCATCGTCAATTTGTTTAGCACCTTCTCTGGTGTTTCTATATCCTTTCAAACTGTGGAGCAGAAACTGTGGAGTAACGTGGACTATGGCAGAGAAGTTCAGTGAGATCTAATTTGACATGAGGACCATCTTGCAGGATCCTTCAAGTATTTGTCAATTGGTGAGGTAATTTCCTCACTCAGCAGCAACAAGTTGCAAATTAATGGAGAGAATAGATTGATAAATACCTTATTAAATAGTCAAATTCACGTTATAAATATTCAGCTTCCTTTCTTACAAAATTCAGGTATTGCGAATTCTTGATGTGGAAAGTCAGAGCAGCTGTCTGGCAAATTCAGCTCATTATTTGCTCTGATAGATCTCCATGTTGGACACCAGGTACCAACATCTCATAGATACTGTCCACATGAATGGCCAAAGACATCGGCATCCGACATGCGTCAGCCTCAATGAACCCTCAGGGCATATCTCCTATCCACTTACTGTAAGATTTTGCAGTTTAATGCTGCATTGGAAGCTATGAGGTGGAGGTGCTGGTGTTGGAAATGAGCTGGACAAGGTCAAAAGCCACACAACACCAGGTTATAGTCCAACAGGTTTCCTTGAAATCACAAGCTTTCAAAGTGCTGCTCTTTTGTCAGGTGAAGTTGTGGCAAAAGCAGAACAAGTCCTGCCACTGGTATTAAATGTGGGAGGGCAGGAACCTTGCTTTGCACTTAGTGAGGCATGGAGCTGCAAATTGACTCTGGAAGACAGTAGTGATCATTGCTGGATCTGCACTTGGGTGAAGAGGAAATACTTGATGGTCATATGTGCTCAAAATAAATGCTGGGTCTCAGGTGCTGGGATCACGCAGGTCTGGCGAGCAACATGAGGTGTTTACATCCTTGAGTGTAGACAGTACCTTTGCTGCAGGGACAAACATTACCCTGGGATGGCGCCTCTCTGGATGATGGGTTGCTCAGAATGGAAGGCGTGCTCTGGAACTGCTGGGAGGCAAACAGATTGTAGGGACCCCTCATCAGCAAAAGGACAGCAGAAGTAGGAAGAGCATTTTAATTGGCCACTCGAGTGGCTCAGTCAGATTCCAAAAAAAATGAACTGTGGATGCTACAATTATAAAGACAACAACAGATATTGCTGGAAAAACTCAGCAGGTCTGGCAGCATCGGTGGAGCGAAAGCAGAGTTAATGTTTCAGGTCCAGTATGTTCTGAAGAAGGATTACTTGACCTGAAACGCTAACTCGGCTTTCTCTCAATTAGGTTCAAGTGGGCAGATTATCTGCTATCTTGTTCCACTACTTGTCAATAAGTATGAAAGTGGAAAACTGTTGGGAGATGTTATGCAATGTCTTTTTTGCATGCTATTTTTGCAACCTTCTCCCCTCCCAGCCAATCACCTAAGGGCCGATATAATGTGACTTACACTTTTGATCTGAGAATTTCCATCCTGTTTCATATTTATTTCAGGTGTTTGAAGTCCATTGTACTTCAGCATTCCAGTTGTTCTGTATTTACAAGTAGCTCGCCATCCCTATTTATACCAGGCTGTGAGGTAAAATTGACCATGAAAGAAAAACAAAACACCTTTGGTTCTCTTTTTTGAATGCCACAAATGATTGACATTGAATGTGAAAATTGAAGTGCAATATTAATATATAGCAATAGCAACAGTGACAATGTTCACAAAATTAAATGCTCTCCTTTTATAACATATCTTGTATGTCTCAAAATGGCACCTGACTGGATACCCACTGATAAAGGGCAGCACATAAAGTCAGTTATCTATAAATCATCATCTCGAGACACTGCTAGAATCAGGAGTAATACTTAAATTATATTCAGCTGTCAAGAGCTTGTTAACAATGCAATATTGTTATCTTCACACATACTGCCACTTACAGATTAGTAACAGCAAGCATCAAACTGGTATTTTGATGGTTTAACAGTATGCACCCTATTTTGCATAGTTAAGCATTGTAGTGTCTCTGAATAAAATGGGAAAAGCTGAGAAAAGACACACCACTAAAGGTTATATCCAAAGTTTATAATATTATTTTTATACTTTTTGATTTTGATCTCTTTCTTTCTCTCTTATTACTCACATACATTGCAGACATACAACTATGATTAACATCATCAAAACATTTCATTGATGGGGGCCTTATGAACGTGAGATATTATAGTGAAATTTTAACTGTTCCCTTAGTTCAAATCAACTCCAAATCATACGTATCCCTGAACACTATCAGCAATTTAGCATAGCCAATTAATCTAACCTGCACATCTTTTGAAGTCCAATTTTTACATTTGAGCAACAGAAAGACAGACATTGATCTGGCTAGGCAGACTTACTATCTTAGAGAGTCTGACACTGACAGAAGGTCAGGATGAACTCCAAAAACGAAGGTGTGCAAGTGAGCGAGTACAAGAACAAGACAGTGTAAGAGGGAATGTGCAGGACGATTGGGTCAGCTGGTGTTATGGTCACAGAAAACAGGGTTTGCAGTTAGTTGCTAGGCAGAATGTGATGGGAGATGTTTTCTGGTTAAAGAGATGGAACTCATAGAAATGTAAAGTCAGTGAGAGATTTGTTCTGGGATAGTGGGAAAAAAGAATGATAATAGAGGTCAATCCAGAAATTGAATGTTATATCTCAATAAAATAGGAACAAGTGAGCCTGTTGGAACTGAGTGCAACTTTGGACAGGATTGGTTTCTGTAAAGAATTTAATCTGCAGAAAGCCTATTACGGTGCAATTTTTTGAGCATTGTAAAACATTAATAATGGGAATATCTTTTCTGTAGTTTGCATATTTGTTTCCAAGTAAGTAATGTTTGATAAATGTGGAAATTAGTTTGCTACAATAAAGGACTTAAACCATGAAATCTTGTCAAGTGATCCTTTAATTCGGTTACTGAAGGCAAAACTTTTTTTTTCAAGTTCATGGTGTTTATAGGGACAGTGATAACAAATTAAACTCTTCTAAATGCATTAACTAACAACATTTTGGCACATCAAATGTCTGTCAACTCTTTGCTAGTGCAAGTCTACCACCCTGAAATCCCCATGAGGCTTTTATTTTTCTTTGCTTTAAATATTAATCTAATATTTTCCTTGAGAAGTAATGGTCTCTACTTAAACTACTTGCAACATTCCATGCTCAAACAATCCTGTCGGTGGAAATGCATCTCCTAAGCTTACTCCTTCTTCGCAGAAAAACAACATTAAGCAGTAAACCCATCAAGGGTTCTCTTCCTCCAATTAGTGGCAATACTTTCCCCATTGTTTGGGTAAAAATCTAATTCTGTAAAGGGTGAGTGTAATCTTCATGCAGATTGGGATAGTCAGATTGACAGAAATGACAGCAAGGAAGAATTCATAGAGCATAATCGCGGCAGTTTCCTAACACAATACGGTGTATATCCAACAAGACATCAAGTTATTTTCGATCTGGTGTTGTGTAATGAATCAAGTTTAATCAATGATCACAGACTAAAAGATTCGTTAGGAAACTGTGACCATAACATATTATAGAATTTAGTTTGAGAAAGAGGAACATGGGTTAGAATATACTTCGCTTAAATAAGAGTGATTATTAAAGGAAGAAGGATAGAGCTAGGTGAAGTGGAGTGGAAAAGAAGTTTTGCAGCAAAGATAGTTGAAGAACAATGGCAGATGTTTGAGAAAATAGTCCATGGCTCATAGAAAAGATATATCCCAACAAGAAAGAAGGACTCTAGGATGCGAATAAGCCAAGCATTATTAACAGGTAAATTAAAGACAGCATCAAATTGAAAGAAAATAAACATGTGATGCGGCAAGGATTAATGGTAAGACAGAGAACTGGGAAAGTTTTTAAAACACACAAATCTGCCATCAATGTTTGGCGGATGGGGCTGAATGTGGATAAGTGTGACGTTACCTATTTTGGTTGGAAGAATAAAAAGACAGCTTATCTAAATAGCGAGAAAATTCAAAAAGCCTCAGTGCAGAAGGATCTGTGTACTCTTGTGCATGAGTTGCAGAATGCTGGTATGCAGGTAAAGCAGATAATAAAGAGGCAACTATAACTTTGGCATTTATTGCTTTAAAAAAGTATAAAAACAAGGTGTTTTTGAAATTGTAGGACATTGGTAAGGCCAACTGTGTACAGTTTTGGTCCCCACACTTGAAGAATAATGTAATTGCACTGGAGGCAGTTCATAGAATGTTCACTAGACTAACTCCAGAGATGAAAGACTTGTTTTAGATGAGGAGAGATTGAAAAATTTAGGCCTATACTTGTGAGATTTGTGGCAAAGTAGACATACCTCCCAAAGTTTACATCCCTACCATCCAATCCAAATTCTGGATCCAGTTTGTAGATGATAGCTTTGTCATCACTAAACGTACACACCGGGAAGAAACTCACCACCACATCAATAACATCCTCACCAGAATGAAGTTCACTAAAGAAGACAAAAACAAAAGTAGATTCCCCTTCTTTGATGACCAGTGAACTCCAGATCAGTGTATACAGGAAAACACCCATACAGACCAGATACTGAACTATAACAGCAACCACCTCAGCACCCAGAAATGAAGCTGCATTAGGGCGTTATTTAACTGGGCAAGAACACACTGCAGCAACCCAGAACTCCAAAGGGCACAATAGGAACACTTATTCAAGGGATTTAATTGAAACAGATGCCCCAAGAGCACTATCCTTCGATACTTACTCAACAAACCTGAGGAAGAAAACGCTTCAAGAAGAAACTCACCATCACATCAGTAACACTGGAATAAAGATCACTAAAGAAGAAACACTGTACATGAGGGACATATCAGAAATGACTACCTGAATATTCAGACGCCTAGGAATTATAATGGCCCACATACCAGTAAAAATCTTTCACCAGCTCCTCACAAAACTTAAAGACCCGAGACCCACATCAACAGAACAAATATAATCCACAAGATATCCTGCAAGGACTGTGGCAAACATGACATGGGACAAACAGGAAGAAAACTAACAATGCAAATGAACAAACATCAGCTTGCCACTGCCAGACAATGACTAGTGCACTCTCATTTCCACCCACACAGGCAATGAGGGACACAAATTCAACTGGGACAATGTAACCACCCGAGCACAGGCAAAACAGAGACACGCGAGATAATTGTTTGCAGCCTGGAACTTCAACCGGAACTCAATCAATAAACATATTGAACTGGACCTCATATGCAAACCACTCAGAAACCGAACCAGAAGTAATAGAAAACAGAGACGTATAAATACCAGGCAGGATGGACCACCAACACTTCAACAGAGGTGCACTGATAATGTCACCTAGCGAGGTGACAAAATACCTGCAGAAAAACACATCAACTCAGCGAACGACCTCAAAGTAGACATAGAGTGGATGTGCTCTTTATAAAGCAATCTAGAACAAGAGATCACATTTTAAGATTAAGGGGTGGATTCCAATTCAAAACAGAAATAAGGAGCAATTACTTCTCTCAAAGAATCATGAATCTGTGGAATTCATTGCCTCAGAGTATGGTGGAGGCCAGTGCACATAATACATTTAGGAGGAGAAATTTAATTTGTAATGGGTTAAAGGGTTATGGAAAGTGGACAGGGAAGGGAAAGTGAGGCTGAGATGAGATCAGCCATGTTCATATTATTTGGGGAAGCAGGCCTAAGAGGCTGAATTGCCTACTCTTGTAACTAGGAATTCCAGTTTCTTATTAGATTACTTACTTAGTGTGGAAACAGGCCCTTTGGCCCAACAAGTCCACACCGACGCGTAACCCATTCCCCTACATTTACCCCTTCACCTAACACTACGGGCAATTTAGCATGGCCAATTCACCTAACCTGCACATTTTTGGATTGTGGGAGGAAACCGGAGCACCCAGAGGAAACCCACACAGACACGGGGGGAATGTGCAATCTCCACACAGAGAGTCACCTGAGGCGGGAATTGAACCCAGGTCTCTGGTGCTGTGAGGCAGCAGTGCTAACCACTGCGCCACCATGCCACCCACTAAAAGATATTCTAAAAGATGACCAAGAAGGTAATAAAGCGGGAAGAGATAAACTTTAAAGGTAAACTTTAAAAACAGAGTAAGGAAGAAAGGTAAAAGTTAACATAGACCCCATTGAGAATGGGAATGTAAATAATTAAGTGGAAGTGGGTATTGCAGATGCTGGCGATTAGAGTCTAGATTAGAGTGGTGCTGGAAAAGCACAGCAGGTCAGGCAGCATCCGAGATGCAGAAAAATCGATGTTTTGGGCAAAAGCCCTTCATCAGGAATGAGCTGATGCCCAAAATGTCGATTTTCCTGCTCCTCGGATGCTTCCTGACCTGCTGTGCTTTTCTTGCACCACTCTAATCTTGATGTAAATAATTAAGGCAAAATACTGCAGGTGCTGGAAATCTGAAACAAACACAATGATCAATAAATTCAGTAGATGTGGCAGCATCTGTTCATATTTTGAGCCTGGAATGACTCTTTTTCAGAAAGCTAACTCTTCCTCTCTCCACAGATGCTGCCATAAGTATTGAGTTTCTCCAGCATTGGAGTCATAAAGTGATACAGACCTACAGCCCAGATAAAGGCCCTCTGAGTCAGAAACAAGCATCTAAATGTGCCAATCCTTCTATATTCATTGTTCAAATACATAATACGGGATGAGGAAACTGCAGGCAGGGATAAGACATAATAGCATCTTAAAGGTAATAACTAATCAAGGAACGAGAGAGGAAAGGTAGTAGACACAAGAACTAGAGAAGTCGTGCTAGAAAAACTAATGGGGATGAAGAGAGATAACTCAATTGAACCTGATGGGATGCATCCTAGGATACTAAAAGCAACTACAGAGATAGAGGATGCACTGATAGCAATTTTCCTGCAATGCTCAGATTCTGGAAAAGTCCCAGAGGATTGGAAAATATCTAACACAACATATTTATTGAAAAAGGATCGGAGCAAAAAAGCTAACTATAAAATTAAGGTCTGCTATTGGGAAAATAAGTAGTTTATTACAAATATTATATTTATGTTAACAGACATTATTACATCTGTAATAGCAGACAATTTGGAAATGTGCAATATGAGCAAGCATCCTTAAGCAACGCTGCTTAAGGATGCAAAATCATATTTGACCAATGTGTTAGAAATCTGTGAAATGGTAAAAAAAAAGTTAGAAGAAGGGAAAGCAGCAAATGTTTCATATTTGATTTTTCAGAAGAAATCTTGATGTTACCGCATATCATATTAAGTAGCTTAAGAGCTTAGTCTACCTTACTTAAAAAGATGGTTTTGGAGGAACATGTGTAGAGAATTTGCTAACTAATAAGAAGCAGAGAGTTGGGATAAGGAGGGAATTTTCAGGATGGCAATATTCAAGACTACATGTTTAATCAGTAAGGGAATCAATACTTATGGACAATATGCAGGAAGGTGGAGTTGGAGGATTTTCAAATCAACCACAATTTCAGTCAATGGTGGAGCAGATGTGATGGAATGAATGGCCTATTTCTGCTTCTATGTCTTATATTTTATGATCCACCCTTTGTCAAACTTATCCAATTTTCACCTAATTGAATGTTGCACAAGAAACTCTCCTCAACCATTGCTAAACCAGAAAAAAAGCCCATGCACTATTAATTGCATTAAAATGCTTTACCAGTTTGAAACTTTCCATTCAAATCTTGTAGACTTCCTCTGCTCCAGTGAATGTACTGTGACATCTCAATGGTCTACCCTCATGATGAAAAAAGGTCTGATGGAAGAACAACATCTGAACTATTAACTCCTTCTCTCTGGAAAATTGCTTTACCTGTTGAGTACTTCTGCATTATCTGCTTGTATTTCCTATTACCATAGTTTCCCATTCTTTGCATTATCCTAGTAAATCTATACTGAACATTTTCAGCACTTTAAATAAGGGCTTTTCCACAAAGAGTGTCACATGACCCACATATAAGTGCAATATTTTTATCACTCAAGAATAGAGTGGAGTTATTTTCCCTGGAGCATCAGAAGCTTTATGTCTAAGAATGTACAGGTTAAGTGGATTGGCCACGCTAAATTACCCATCGTATCCTGGGAGGTATACGTTAGGCGCATGGGAAATGCAGGGATACAGGGATAGGCTAGGAGGATGGGTCAGGTTGGGGCACTCTTTAGAGGGTCAGTGTGGAATCGTTGGGCTGAAATGGCCTGTTTCCACACTGCAGGGATTCTATTCTATTCTTATGGAGTTTTATAAAATGATGAGGGGCGTGGCTGAGGCGAATAACCAAGATTTCTTTTCCCAAGATAGGTGAGTCCAGAACGAGAGGGCATAGGTTTAAAGTGAGAGGGAAAAGATTTAAAAGGGACCCAAAGGACAATTTTTCATGCAGAGGGTGGTGCATGTATGGAATGAGCTGCCAGAGGAAGTAGTGGAGGGTAGTACAATTACAACATTTTAAAGGCATCTGGATGGGTACATGAGTAGGAAGTGTTTAGAGAAATATAGGCCAAATGCTGGCAAATGGGACTAGATTAATTTAGGTTATCTGGTCGGCATGGACAAGTGAGGCCAAATGATCTGTTTCCATGCTGTATAACTCTGTGACTCTAAACTGAACAAAATCTGCAGACTATTTATACTTCACACGTTTTCTAGCAGAAGATAACCTTCTGAAAACAGAATCCATTGGAACATTTTCCCTTACAGCCCTATTGCTGTCCTTTAAAATCAACCTTCTAAATCAGGCTTGACCAATAGGTAGCTCAGAAACCCAGTGTGGTCCACCAAAGGGTTCTATCCAACCCACTAATGGGGATATAAATGCAGCAATTATAAGTGAAAGATTCTGCAAGATGATGTTCCTGCAATTAAAGGCCATTTCTCTCCCATATTTGTTCCTAATATGTTCATTAATGAGTTCATCAACAACAAAGGCTGGAGAGAAACAGCTTCTGATTGGGAAAGTGGTGATTTGTACAGATGTGAGTCATAGAGTCATAGAGATGTACAGCACAGAAACAGACCTTGTATCCAACTCCTCCATGCCGACCAGATATCCTAACCTAATCTTGTCCCATTTGCCTGCACTTGGCCCATATCACTCGAAAGCCTTCCTGTTCATATACCTATCCAAATGCCTTTTAAATGTTTTAATTGTACCAGCCTCCACCACTTCCTCTGGAGCTCATTCCATTCATGCACCACCTTCTGTGTGAAAAAGTTGCCCCTTAGGGCCCTTTTACATCTTTTCCCTCTCACCTTAAACCTATGCCATCTAGTTCTGGATTCCCCCACTCAAGGGAAAAGACCTTGTGTATTTATCCTATCCATGCCCCTCATGATTTTATAAACCTCTATAAGGTCACCCCTCTGCCTCTGACATTCCAGGGAAAACAGCCCCACTTATTCAGCTTCTTCCTATAGTTCAAACCCTCCAACCCTGACAACATCCTTGTAATCAAGAGACAGATCTCAGTAAAACATATTATCAAGAAAGAACCAACTCTACTCAGTACTGTAGACTTACAGCAAGGTTACCCTTACATTTCATTTACTTGGAGCACTGTACCTGGAGAGTGACATCAGAGAATCCACTGGTGGGGATGAGGCCACAAGATGCCTTCCAGGTGGGTGTGTATAAAGAGGGTCTGATTCAGGAAGCAAGGAGGAAAGGGTAGGACATAGAGGAGACAATATTTCTTCTTTTCTGCACAGGTTCCATTCAACTTAAGGGAAGAGTAAAGGTGGTAGAGTGAGGTGCGCCTGGAACAGAGTGTAGTGAGTGAATGGGGGGGGGGGAAGGGGAGGAGTGAGTGAGGGAGGGTGAGTGACAGCAAGGAAGAGAGATGAGTACACTTCAGTGAGCAAGGGAGGGAGAATAAGTGGGAGTGAGGGGGGAGAGTGAGAGCAAGTGTGTGTTGGGGGGAAGGAGAGTAAGAGAGTGAGAATTAGAAAGAATGGGGGATTGAGGGACACTGTGTGAGGAGAGGCAGTGAGGAGGAGAGAGAGAGGGAGAGAGGGGCACAGACAGAAACAAGAGCAAGTGAGTGAAAGTGAGGGAAGGAGACTGAGCAGGATTGTGTAAGTGTGAGAGGGAGTGAGAGTCAGAAAAAAATATATGTTGGCAGGAGGGAGAGAGAGTGTAGGTGACAGTATGTGCATGAGGAACAGAGTGTGAGTGACAGTACATGTATGAGGGACAGTGAGTGAATTTCACAGAGGGTAAAAATGAAGGAGTTGGAAGAGAATTGTGTATATCCTGAGACTGAACTAGAAGATACAAAACTCCTTCCTCCTCATCCCTTTCAAAAGGCTCAAAGGAAAGGAAAACTCAGGATGAAAGGCAAATCACTTCCAATTCACAATTTCTTAAGAATTCAGTTTGGAGTTTGTGTCACCAGACATTTTACTCCCCTCCTCTGTACTGGTGATCAGGACTTGGGATATCATCTGGTTCTTTCTTTAGTTCTGCTTCTTAATTAAACATCAAAAAGCAATTAATTAGCTCTGCGGTTGAGCACTTTTCAATGATCATTTTTATAAATTAACTATTTAAATGATTGGTTCATAGCTTTGAAATTGTTTATTTTCTTGAAATTCATTTTTATTATTGTGCCATATCTTAATTGCTTGAAATGTATTCACCTGCACCACAAATTAGAGAAAAATTGAAATGTGTTCCCCCACCTATGTGAAAAGGTTGGAAAATCCTGTTATATATCCATCGTATCCAATCCTTCTATAAATTTCAACTAACAATACAAATTTCACAGGAAGAAATGGTCGCTGTCTTCGCCTGTGCCCTCCAATGACGAATCATAGAATGGCATGACAAACATACATTTGCTCCACTAAGTGTTTAATTGGTTTATTTCTTCACAAGTCATTGAATTAATTCTTCCTCAGGAATGAGAAATCACCTTTTGAGACTTTTTTTTCCTTTCAGAATTACTGGATGTCAGTTCTGACTTCACAATCTGAGACCGAGTTCAGCCCCAAACATGCGCACCAGATTAAAGATATTCAGATTATATTGCTGTCAGCACCATGAAACATAGCAAGTAACAGAGGAGCAAATTACTGCAGATGTTGGAAGCTGTACTGAAAACAAAAAAAAACGCTGGAAATCACAGCAGGCCAGGCAGCATCTGTAGATAGACAGCAAACTAACATTTTGCCTCTAGATGACTCTTCATCAGACTTATCAGAGCAGTCACCTAGACTCAAAATGTTAGCTTGCTCTCTTTTCATGGATGCTGCTTAACCCGCTGTGATTTTCACCTTTTTATACATTTTCAAGACATATAAACTATTATCATAAAGCTGTCATGGACTATTATGCTATTCTTGTACATAAGACAGAGGGATTTGTTAAACTTCAAACAATTTAAATATTTCACTCCATTTTAGAGTGAACTAGATTTTGAAAAGAAAATGTAGTAAATTTACTGCATTTTTTTCTGTAATTATAACTTTTCAAAATGTACATATATTGTGTTGCATTGTAATATACTTTGATATGAACTATAAAACAGTACACATATTTTGCTTTGTAATATACTACGATAAAAAGTTTGAAGCTGCAGAGGCGTTTAGAACACAATGTTATAAAGCAGTTTTCACTGGATTCAACAACATTAACTTCAGTTATTTACAATTAATCAACATATGCTGCATTATTAATATATAAACAAACTACTTACAATAAAAAGACCACAGGCCTTGATATTAGTTATAGTGGTGAAACTAACCATCTCTAAAGTGGCTGACAGATGTTATTTCATATGTTAATCTCACTTGAAGATACTTAGCTTTCTCGCTATTATACAATAAAGTTCCTTTCTTCATTATGAAGACAGTCTGTCTTTGGTGAAAATATACAAAAATGAACTAATGTAATTAAAACAGATGTTACATCTCATTTATTCAATCGCTGCTATGCATTTAAATCTTAAGCTGAAAGTTGTGCTACTTCAATAGATGGTGAAAGCAATTCATTTTTAAGGTTAACACATGAATAGCTAAATGAATGAATATGCACATAATAAAGAACACAAGCAAATTACACTTAAATAATTACTTGATTGCATTATTTCTGCTTTTAATCTCACACTTTAAAGCAACATGCTACAGAAATATGCACCATCAGTGCATAAAAACAAAGTTCTGGAAGCACTCAGGAGTTCCGGCAGAAACTATGAAGTAGGAAAAAACATTAACAGTTTGAGTTGAACAAGACCTTTCCAGAACACATCACTTGAGGATGTTTAGAGTTCTCACAATTGTATTATATTTGAATGCTATTGCATTAAACCAGATTGGAAAATGGGTAGAAGCGTATAACTGCATTACACATTCATGTAGTTAACTCAAATAAATGACATCCTTTTTGTTCAAAATAGTAATAACAGCTACACAAAATTCTCTGCCATGCATATGACATGTTGATGGAGCTGTGCAATTGTTGGCGGTTTTTCTAATATGATTCTGCACTAACAAAGAAGAGCAATTTAGTAAAACATTAGAAGGAAGGTACGATATAAGAGTACATAAACACTAACATAGTATTGTCCTGTTTTCGTTTAAGTCAGTTGGTAGGCCAAATGGAGACAATTACAAGGACAAATCTGCCATAGTTATGTCAACTCATTGAGAGGCAAGTGGATCTTGGAGGAACCACATAGTATATACAGGCAAGCAACTGGCTAGCCTGTTTTCTACATAACTGGACTGAATTCCAAAATTGTTTAATTAGCATTGAAGCCATTTGGGATATTCTGATGTCATTGAAAATTCTTAAAGAGCTTAACAAGGTAGTTGTCGGAAGGTATTTCACCTGGCTGGTTAGGAGCACAGGAAGGTATCTAAAACCAGGGGCACAGGCTCAGAATAGCCATTATGCTGTTGAGGTCAAGAAGATGATGTGATGATCAGTGACAGAAGATGGTAATGAAAGCAGAATTGCTAATGACCAGGAAATTGAGGTTAAGTTTGGAATTGCATTTGATTTAGCTCTTCAGGTAATGACCAGGTGGTAGGCAGCTGCTCAACTTAGACTCCAATCCTCTTCCTCCTCTTCCTCCTCCTCCTCAACATCTTGCTTTCCATGGGGTGACAAGGGAGGTTCCTGCACGATGATAAGATTATTCAGCAGGTAGCATATCACCAAAATACAGACACTCACCTACTGAAGTAGTCCAGTGGTCCGAGTGGAAAACATTACTTCAGCATCCCATATATAACATCAAATTTAATGTGGCAACACAGCTGTCACTAAATGCATGCCATGCTCAGGCATGCAGTTTGTGAGCCAGAGTCATATACCATGCTTAAGTGGGAAACATTAGACAGCACTCATCCTCTGGTTTGTTTCAGTGGTGTTAAAACAGTGAACTGCTGCAGAGTGAATGCACCATGATTGCTGCCATGATGCCACATACTCAACTGCAGGATGTACTGGCTCAGCTGAATATTCCAGAGTGGAATCCCTTCCATCTCTGGTATTGGCAGTAACAGTGATGACAATGGGTGTGTGCAAAAGAATGCAGGCAGTCAATGGCACCCTTTGGCTTGGGAAAACCTGAGACATTGCAAGCCTTCATGCCACCATCACCAACATTTTGGCATTAAGGAATGAAATTAGGTATCTCTCTTTAAACAGAATTGTTGCACCAGACTACTGCAAGCAGTAAGCTGTTGATAGTATCTCCAGCATCAATTTGGTTCTTATTCTGTTTTGAGGCTGCATTTGTATCTGCAGGAGCAGAGGCAAGTTTCAGAGCAAGTATCCTTCCTGAAGCAACAAACACTGGTGTTTTAATGGTTCAGGGAAGAAAAGTCTTCTCTGCATCGCTCGCTGATAAGTCCCCCTGTTAAAAGTCCTTCCCCTCCTCTTCCTTCTCCTAGCACTTGTTGGTGGTCTCTACTCATCCCATTTCAATGGAAAACCTTTTGTTTCCAGAAGTCTCAATGTCAGCAATACATAGTTCAGCACCTGCCAGAGCATTCACTTTGCACTTTTGCAGGAATCAAGGAAAGAACCAAATTGTGTGGAACAATAATGAGGAGGAAGAACTAAATCAGCAATTAAACATTCCTGTAGTATGATGGTGGCATTCCACAGAAGTAATATGGGTGCACCCAGATGGTGTGGGCGCAGATCTCATTGAGAAGACTTGACACAAAGCATTCAAAGGATAATACACAAAACGGATATATATGCAACAGCACAGAGGAGTGTGAAATATTAGAAATGGAAAGAGAAAAGGTACCAGTGAGTCTAGCAGCCTCAACAGTGGATAAATCTGCGATACTGGATAAAATGCATCCCAGGCAATTGAACGGGATAAGAGAGGAGATATCAGGGGCCCTATCAGTAATTTTTCAATCACCTCTGGTCACAGATGAGCTGCTAGAGAACTAGACAACTGTCAATATTGTCACATTATTGTAAAAAGAAGGAACAGACCAGGAAATTAAAGGCTGGTGTTATGGACCAGACCAGAGACCCTCAAAATATATTAAAGTAACCTAGATCCTACTCCTACTTATTTTAAAAGGTAAACATGAGGTGCTGTGTTCCCGATGCAATTTAATTGTTTAAACTACTCGATGTTAAGCAAAACACAATCTCTTCAAACACCATATTTGTTAAAATACAATAAAAGAAAGAGGAACTTGGAATAACTTAACTCTTTTGGAATATAGTAACAGCTTTTAAAAATACCCTTGGAAAAAGTCAAATTCAGATAAGCATATGGTCTCACATGCAATTCCAGCAAACCAGGAGGAAAAGTGTTGAGCAAAAACTCAGAGAGAGTTTAGCCGCCAGGAAAGATTCACTGCCTTCCAACCTTGCTCTGACCCCAGCAACAATTGCTACAAGCTAAATCTAAAATCCTCGGTTATATGGGTGGAGCTTGACCACACCCATTCAGACTGCTTCTATTGTTCTAAGATCTTAAATAAAATGCTTCTGAAGTCATTTATCTTCTCAGACTGCTCAGCGCCTGTCCCCCAATTTCTCTCTCAAAGAAAACAGGTCAAAACACACACTTAAAGCCACAGTATCATCACACTGATCAGTCTAACATCTGTCATGAGAATGGTGCTAAAGAGAAGTTGAGGGATACAATATATCTGCATTTGGAGAGATAAATATTAATCTGGGATAATCAGCATAGATTTTCCAATTGTGTTAAGAGATGACAACTTTTGATTAATTTAACTAAATATTTGAAGAGGACAACTAGAGATATTTGAGAAGAGTAATGCACTGATGTGGTCTATATAGACTTTAGCAAGGCTTTTGATAAGGTCCCTCATAGCAGTGGCCCTCAAGAAAGTAAATGTCCTGAGAGCCCAAGTCGGGCAGCACGGTGGCACAGTGGTTAGCACTGCTGCCTCACAGCGCCAGAGACCCGGGTTCAATTCCCGCCTCAGACTGTGTGGAGTTTGCACATTCTCCCCGTGTCTGCGTGGGTTTCCTCCGGGTGCTCCGGTTTCCTCCCACAGTCCAAAAATGTGCAGGTCAGGTGAATTGGCCATGCTAAATTGCCTGTAGTGTTAGGTGCAGGGGTAAACGTAGGGGGGTGGGTTGCGCTTCGGCGGGTCGGTGTGGACTTGTTGGGCTGAAGGGCCTGTTTCTGCACTGTAAGTAATCTATCCAAAATTAACTGAGCAGTAGAATGTAGAGGGTGATACAATGCTGTTTCTGTGACTGTAACTCTGTTTACAGTGGTGTTTTGCAGGACTCAGTGCTGGGGTCTTACCTGTTTGTGATGTCTAGTTATTTGACTTAACCATAGAGGGTATCATCGACATGTTCTTAGATAACACAAAATTTGGTAGGTTGTCAAATAGCGAGGGGTGAATAAACTGAAGGAGTGTATGAACAAACTGGACAACTGGAGACAGTAGTAGCAAACAGAATTCAACTTGGAAAAGTGTGAGGAAGTTTAGTTAGGAAGGGTGAATGAGATAAAAGATGAGGCTATGACTGGTAGAAGTTTGGAAAGTACTGAAAATCTGTGGGACCTTGATGTGCATCTTCATAAATCCCTGAAGGTGGCAGGGCAAGTTGATAAGGTGTACGAGGTGGCATATGGGATATTTAGCTTTATTAGCCTAAGCATGGAATATGAGAGAAGGCAGGTTATGCTGGAACAGTATGAAAAACTAATTAGGCCATGCTCTCCTAGTTCTGATGAAAGATCAGTGACCTGATAGTGTATGAATGTTGTGTGTGCCAGGTCCTTTTATGTTTTAGTATGGGCCCTGGCCAATTTGCTGATAAGTAACATTAATATGCCAGCTGTGTTAGACTGAGAGATGCAATGATATGACTGACATTAATTTTTCAGAAGGCATTGACAGCTCTTTTATTAGTCCACAGTGTCAGCAACCTACAATGGCCATAGTAGTCATCTCTGTCCAGGATGCATTTATCAGTCAGATTGGCTTTTGACTGCGTCCAGGAGAGAAAAGAAATCCCTTTTTTTCTGGCAGACATTTCAGGACAACTTCTAGGGAAGTAACTCTAAACATGGCACCACTTTTTACCAAGGTATTGACAGCTCCAGAGGTGGGAGGGAGCATGTAAATAAGCACAGGTTGAGTGATTTTCCCAGGTTGCAGAAGGTTGAATGCTATCTGGGTGCCCTTTAAGTACATTGACTGGATGTTGGAGCCCAAAAAGAATCAATGGGATTCAGAATTTCCTGCCCATTAAATTTGTCATTTTTCCCATGCATGCAAATGTAATGAGTTGTGAAGAATGAATTCATGAGAGGAAACCCATCCACCAGCCCCTGGAAGCAAGTGCTTCCCACTTTTCAGGCCATTTCCATGTTTCATCTCAAAACAGAAAATTCCACCCTATCCCTTCCTCACCTCCCAAGTCAGTTATTAAATATCTAATCATGGACAAACTGGGCAGCAGAAGGGGTTAACTACTTAGGTTCTCTGTGTGAGAATCCTACACAAACAGCATTCTTACTAGGACCAAAACCCACTGGCTGGAATGAGATGTGATACGCCAAAAAGCATGCTCTGTCTCTCGAATTCCTGAAGTGCCGCAGAATCACTCACATGCAATCATTGTTTCACTTCCACATCAGCTCTAACGCATCCGAAATGATTGAGGCTCATATACATCTCATTCAAATCTTTAAAATCACACTGCCACTGTGTTATATTATTCTATTCATTGTAAACATACCAGTCATATGACAAGAATTGGTAAAACAGTAACATGGGTGCTAAATGCAAAGTGTTAATTCGGGACACTGAGTATGCCTATCTGTCTCAAATGGCTGCTGCAGTATCCTGTTTTGACTACTACCTCATATCCTGTCTCAAGGTTAATCAGGATCAACAGTTGTTCAAGTATTCTTAAGATATATGTATACAATAACCATCTCCACTATAAGCCCTGCAGAATAACATGGTCTTCTTTCCATTAACTTTTATCCCATAGATAGGTCTTAATGAATGGTCCCAAAGAAAGACATAGACTTAGGGACGATGCGTGTGGGTTTAATTATTAGACAGCATGAATCCTTATGGAGAAGTGATTAAGATTTGGGATGCAGAGGAGGTCAGAATTGGGAACAGTGCAGATCCTTTCAACTGAAGGTTTTAGTCAGTTACAATGACAGAAGGAGAAAGGCCATTGAGAACAAGTTTGAGAATGATTAAATCAAAACATTGCTGAACCAGGAGCCAAAGTAGGTTAATGAGCACAGGGAAGTTGGGTGAATGGGATTTGATGTGGCTTTATTTTGTTCAAATGATGTAACCTGTTACATTAACTGGAAAGTCACCGTGGGGATGACAAAATTACAATTAATGAGTTTGGTATTCTAATTACTGTTTCACCAAATTATACAATGTCAGTTTATTCACTGTTTAATCATGAAAAATTGAGAATGTGAAAACTGCTTAATAGAGCAATGGTTCATAGTCGGTCAACAGAAATTAATCAATCATAGTTATATTAAGACTCATCAATATACTCATCAATAAATTATAAAAAGAAAAATAAAATAATTTCTCATTACAAAGAGATTTTCCAGCATCATAAATATCTTCTAAACTGACCTCAGGAAATTCCTTAGAAAAATTGCCCTACACATGTCCTCGGGATATAACTTCAATTAGGTTGTGCAGCCAAGTTATTCACAGTTGTTCATTAATCCTATCAGAAAACATTGCATATTACTTCTTATAATTCACATCTCAAAAACTTATTCTTTGATTTCTCATGAATAATGTCATCAGATATCAACTAAACTGTTTTATTTTGCTGTTATCATAAAGTCAGGTGTGAAAAGTGGAAATGTCTACATTGATCCATCTGTTAGATTATCATATAATAGTTCCCAATTCTTTTTGAATATTGTTATGCATACATATATCCAGAATGCCACTGCATTACAGAACTACAGTCAATGAGTGCATCAAAGCAACAATTGTATTGTTCCACAGCACCTAGAAAGTGCTAGAAAATTTTATTTGGAATCTATATTTCTCACTGATCTTTTCCTTTCTTCCTGAAATTTGTTGCTGTCTTCAGTAGGTTTCTAACTGTCTATATCACGATCTTTTTAAAATCTTACCTTGGAAAAAAAATCCAAAGCTTATTTTACAAGAGGACAGTTGCAAAGCAGTCTAGGGAAGTGATAGAATAGTGCAGGGACAGGCTGGAGGAGAATGAGAGAGAAACATGGGAATTGGGTGAAGACTGATGAATGAATTAGACTGATACATGGAATAGACTGAGAAGATATGAAGTGCATAAACAGAGCAGAGGGGAAGGAGACAGCAGAGGATTGGGTCTGTCAAAGCCTGGGACAACTGGCAAAATGAAATGATTCTGTAAAGTTTGCATCTGTTGGTAGCTTTGATATGTATCTGTAAATTTGGGGGGTAGCTGGGAGTTGGTGTCACACAAATATGGATCTTGCAAAGCTCAGTGGGAGAAGTGTAGTTGCCAACCCATAGTAGTGAAACCCATGCGTCATGCTACTAACACTTGACTATTCACACTTACACAATTAATTACTATGTTAATTGGGCAAATGCAAGAAAAGTGTGGGAGGGATATCACTCTGAACATTGTTCAGCCTTGCTGGTAGTAGTAAGCCCAAAAGGAGATTAAGATAGGAGGTACAATCATTTGAGAATATGTATTCAGGCAACCCACAAGAGTATGAGATTTGGCTGTGAAAGCAAAGGTCTGACAGCAATTATGATGTGGAATGTATGATATTTGGACTGGTCATCAACAGAGCACAGAATCCAGGCCTGGAAAACAAATTCCATACATAGCATTCTTCAAAAAATAATGGGTGAGTGGTATAAAGATGCACAATCTGAAAGGAATAGAATAAAATCTAATTCATGCCAATAAAACCTACCACTGAGTGGCCTAATAAACTTCACACATGGAAAGAGCCTAAAAGAGGAATTAAGTGGGACAAATCAAATTAATATGATAAGAAATCGGACTATTAGGTTATGTCGGTAATCATGCCTATCCCACCAATGGGTAAAATTATAACTGTGAGGCTTAACTACACTTTCCTGTCTATTCCAGGTAATCTATGACTCTCTTGTTAATCAAAAATTCATCAACCTTCTGTCTTTTATACATGGGTACCAAAACATTCAAGGTTTCCCAAATATTTGTAGCTTGGGATTCATGATAGCCCATAAACTGGCAGGCACACTCAGACAACAACTCACCAGGACAAAAGACTCTATACCCATCATGTGCAAGACTAATGTAATTTACAGGATTCCATGCAAAGACTGCACGCAACACCAAATAGGGCAAACTGGCAGACAACTCACAATCTGCATCCATGAACACCAACTAGCTACGACCAGCTGCCCTAGTACCCACATACACAGATGACAAGGACCACAAATTCAACTGGGACAAAACAACAATCATAGCACAAGCTAAACAGAGGACATCCAGAGAATTCCAAGAAGCGTGACACTCAACCACGGACTCTATCAACAAGCACATTGACCTTGACCCAATATACCGGCCACTACAACGAAAAACTGGAACCGATAACCAGAAGCACCAGGAACAGAACCAAATAAATTCCAGAAGACACAGTCCAGCAGTGCTTCACAGGAGGCCCCAAAGGGCTGAAGATGTCACCTAGACAGGGGACGAAATGTCTGCAATTTAACTTCCCAGCTCACTGAATATACCCACAACTACAATACCAAAAAGTATTAGGTGTAAACGACCAAGGAAAATGTGAGAACTTTTGGAATTGTGCACTCAAGTTCCAGGCACTGGAGAGAAGAACTGTCCACTAAAAAATAAATCGTTGGAGGAATTTCCAATGAGTAATTTTCTGGATAAGTTTAGCTATTTCAATTTTTAAAACCATTTTAGTTCATTTTAAAATTTTTATTTGTAGAATTTTACAGTTTGAAAAAAAAACGAACCTAAATGTACAACTGAAAGGATTTCAAAATAACGGTTAAGTTGGTTGTTTTGTAAAGAATTTATAGACTTGTTTTGTAGCTCTTAGAACTTATTGTTGTCTTATTACATTTAGAGTGGACACCTTTTAAGAGTTTGACATGCAACTGAGCTAAGAACACTTGTTTTCACGTGACCATAGGCTCTTTTCATTCTGGAGCTCAGGCATATGTTGCATCTGCAGATTGCTTTATACTGTATATATTAGTGTCACTGTAGATAAACCCACAAAAGATTTTAAAGTAAACGGAATTCACTTATCTCATTGAAGCTATGTATAGATAACACTAGAATGTTACTACATGGTGCACAGTTAGAATATCCTCTTCTTTTAATAGAAAAGGAGGTCTTGCAAACCTTGCAAGTGCAGTAGCAGCAAACAAAACACAACAGCAATCTAAAAGTTGCTCCCATATAGAAAGCAGAATAAATCAAGATTTCTTTACAACTGTGAGCACTTGCAAGTTGACCAGGTTTGTGCAAGCAACCAGCTGATTTATATCCACTCTATTTAACTGCTTATCCAAATATGAACAGTGTTGAGAGAGCCAGGCTCAAACTGAGCCAGAAGAAACTGTGGTTAAATTCAAACAATGAAAAAAAAGTGCAACTGCACAAGCCCTGAAGAGAATTTAAACCATAAAGCGTGCAAAGGAACACTCAGTACAGCATTGAAAGCACATAATCAGTTCACAGAATTAATTATAAAGTGAAAAGCAATAGTACAAAAAGATAGATAACAAATTCTCCATCATAAACTGATTACAAAGAGTCTCCTGTCTGAGTTCAAACATTTGAAAGAAAGGATGCAGATAATTTTCATTGACCCAGTATTACAGAACTAGTTAAACAAGTCATGAATATACAGACAGCAGTTTCTAACATGGAAGTGCACAGAGTCAACACCCTGGGCTTAATTGAGGAAGACCAAACATATCCCACAAAGACATGCAAAATGCTTCAAGATGAGTTTCATGCAAGGGTCAACTTTACAATACATTGTTGAGGATTAATGTTCTGGGTAAAAACCACAGAAATTGGTCAATCAGTTTTACAGTAGATGCTGGATGAAGTGTCATGATGCTGTATAAAGAGCAATGGTCACGACTTATCTGAGGCTGAACTGTCAGAACATATAATAGAGTTAATGATTGCCTCAACATTCAAAACAATTCCAAAAGGATTTCATGGACAAAAGGAAAAGAAAGGTCACAGCATTGATTCACTGCTGGCATAGAACAGAAAACACGAAGCCAACGTGTCAAGCAGTAGGTGCAGCAATGAACACTGACACTGGAGCCAAGGCAAAGCCGTATGGCAAGTGTGATTTGTTTACTCATTGCAGTGTTGTTCTGCATTCCAAAGTTTGCCCAAGGTGTTGAGTACAAAGGGACACTGGGCCCACTTATGCAAGAAATAGGGCTTCAGTGATGCAGTCAGAGGTTACAACAGGACACAACTAAACAGAAGACAAGCATAGCAGCATGGCAGCAGTGGCAAGAATGTACCAGAGATCTGCATAAGTGTAAGCTGCTACACAAAGTTAACAGCAAGATATGTCTGAGTCAAGACTCAGAGCACAAAGAGGCTTTGCATATTGTTCACAGAATACCATATTGGCAAAGTCCTTTGCTACAAATCAACATCATTTGCTCAAAGGGTCTCCTGTCTGAGTTCAAACTTTTGAAAGAAAGGATGCAGATAATTTTCATTGACCCAGTACTACAGAACTAGTTAAACAAGCCATGAATATACAGACAGCAGTTTCTAACAAGGGAGTGCACAGAGTCAATACCCTGGGCTTAAGCACACATTCAAAAACAACACTGGTTTATTAGCTACTGCAGCATCCTACCAAATGGAATTCTGAGGAACATATTCCAGAATTGTTGGAACTCAACAGTACAAACTATAATTAAATTAACCACTGGTAATGGGTTGTTAGACTGTTGCAAGAGTACATGGACAGTGACATGCAACCATTGTAATTCAGAATGGAACTACAAATATTTTACCCAGCAGATAGGAGTGGTCCAGCAGAGACAGGATTACCACCATATACAGCTCTTAACATTGTTTTCACCAAGTGACCCACAGCAGCAGAGGAGAACAATAATACCCTAAAAGAGTCAGTCAAGGACTTGTACTATTGTACGAGGACAATCTCATTGCCAAAGGAATTTTCAAAGCTGATGCCATATTGCACTTCAGAAGAGATTCAATTCTGACAATTGACCCTCACAAAAAGTACAGCATTCACATCCAAGAGAAATTGATGTGGGAGGCATGCCGTGGCTATAACAACACAGGGAACGTTTACACCCACATGAGATTCCAGTGTGTTCCTCTACAATCACCACAGATCTAATTAATGTCAATGGAAACAGCTTAATCCTTATCATTATTTTTTTCTCCAAATTGCCAGGTGAGAGACAGGTAAAGAACATCATGTGCCATGGCAGTTACATGGAATGCCATTTTCAGTCAGTTTGGCAAAGAAATCACAACTGACAATGGACCATACTATATTGGCAGGCCTTTCAGAGATGTGTGCATTTAGTAGGGTATGAACTATGTGACTTCTTCACCCCAGATCAAGTAGTCCTGCTCAGCAAAGTGATCACACTGTTATCTTAAATATCTTGAAATGTAGGACAGTGAAACAAGATTTTCAGGTTGTCATATTATACTTTAGAGTTACACTTCTGGATATGGAATTAGCATCGCCAGCACATATCATGTTCATAAACTAAGTGGGGATAACCTTACTGAGTCACTACCTATCCAAGTTCTTCAAGATGTAGGACGCACTTCTCAAAAAGGTAAGGGAGGATCACTGGCATGAGGATGCAGAATTACTTCAATCACAAGTAGGATAAAAGATCAGATTCGCATATCTCAAAATGTGAACCTTATTACCCACAAAGATTTTCAAATTTCTCAATGAACCCAGCTCTCATGAAGTCCTAACAACTGGAAGACCAATGCCAATGAGGAACAGAAGCCAGTTGAAGGAAATGCACAATACAACAATTGTGGACAGAAAACATGAAATAATATGCCTGGACAATGACGATGAGGTGGAAAATCAGACCAACAAACAAAACATTGATAACAGCAAACCAACAAAAGCCAAAATAAAAGCCACCACTCCAGAAGACTACCCCATAAGATATGGACTTATGTACTTATAAATTTAAACAATCCATATAATTAGTTTTTTCTTGCTATACAATATTTATGCATTTTAATCTGTAGCATGAAAATTATCTTTGGGGGAAAAGAGCATGTTGCATTATTACCTTTGAAATAGTGTCCTTTTAAGTACTCAAATTACAAAATAGCCATAACCTGGATGTTATCTCATGTACAAACACTCTGCACTGTACCACTCAAAGAACATACTATGTCTGGAGATGACTCTGTACATTAGTCTAGCTGAAAACTAAGTCATTTGAGATCTTCAATAAATGGAATCTCTATCTTATTTGTGTTACATCTAAATATTACAAGATCATTATTACACTTGCTAATAGTAACTTTTTCCTGTTGGTCCAGGTAGTTGTGATAGGCTTGCTGTAAACAAGCTAGCTGGAGAAGCTAAAATTGTCCAATGATAGAGGGGTTAAGGGAATGCTTGTCTTTATTAGCCAATGTATAGAGTTTACGAGCAGGGAGGTTTTGTTGGAACTGTACAAATGGTTGGTTAGACCACAGATAGAATATTGTGTGCTGTTTTGAAATCCATGTTATAGGAGGGATGTTATAGCACTGAAGAGAGTGTGCAGATGAGATTTATCAAGATGTTGCCTGAGCTATACAGTTTTAATTTTGAAGAGACATTGGACGAGGGTTATTTTCCTTACAGCAGAGAAAATCGAGAGGGGATATGATTGAGATATATAAAATTATAACAAGTACAGATGAGAAGCAATGTTTCCCTTGCTGGAGGGATCTACAATCAGGGGAATAGATTTAAAGTAATAGGGATGGAGGATTAGAGGGGACAGTAAAAAAAACCTTTTCACCCAGAGAATGATGGGAATCTGAAACACTGCCTGTAAGGCTCATAACCATCATAAGGCAAAACCATAATAACATTTAGGCCAACTATTTGAAAATGTGATTAGAATAGTTGGGCATTTGTTTTTGACTAATGCAGACTTGATTAGCTGAATGACCTTTTTCTGTGCTGTAGATATACTATGATTGTCTATGTAACAAAATAATGATGTGTATATGTGTTTAGACAAAATGTTGTTTACTGTTTTTATGATGAATGAAGTGTGACAGAAGCACACTGGCATCAAAGGGAAGGAGTAAGGAAGGGATAGGAGTCAGGGTGAGTTGACAGGATTAGGCAATTACTAGGTAATGAGCAGGTTAGACAAAGGAGAGCCAATAGATGTTATCTGCTTGGACTTCCAGATGGACTTCCACAAGGTGCCATACAGGAGGCTGTTGAGTATGATAAGAGCCCATAATGTTAGAGGCAAGATGCTAGCATGGTTAGAAGATTTGCTGTTGGCACAAAGCAGAGAGTGGAGATAAAGGGGTCCTTCTCAGGATAGCAGCCAGTGACTGGTGGTGTTCTAGTGTTGGGACCACAACTTTTCACATTATACACTAATGATCTAGACGAAGGAACTGAGGGCATTCTGGATAAGTTTCCAGATGATACAAAGATAGGTGGAGGGTCAGGTAGTATTGAGGAGGTGGGGAGGCTGCAGAAGGTTTTGGACAGGTGAGGAGAGTGGACGAAAAATTGGCAGACAGAACACAATGTGGGAAAGTGTGAGGATATGAACTTTGGTAGGAAGAAGAGGTGTAGACTATTTTCTAAATGGGGAGAAAATTCAGAAATCAGAAGTGGTTTGGGAGTCCTAGTCCAGAATTCTCTTAAGGTTAACTTGCAGGTTGAGTCGGTTATTAGGAAAGCAAATGCAAAGCTGGCATTTATTTCAGGAGGACTCGAATACAAAAGCAAGGATGTATTTCTGAGGCTCTATAAGGCTCTGGTCAGACCACATTTGGAGGACTGTGAGCAGTTTTGGGCCCCATATCTTAGGATGTACAGAGAAACATTGATTATCTGAAGGACACGTGTGGATAGTATTTCGTTCGGTTAATTGAATTCTGGATAATTGAATGATGGATAACATAGTTTAGCCAAGCATTTGGACATTGCAATCTTGCCGGATAATCTGATATTCGGATAATAGAATGCCAACTAATCGAGGTTCCTCTGTAATGGCCCTGGAGCATGTCCAATGGAGGTTCACAAGAATGATCTTGGGAATGAAAGCCTTAACAAATGAACGTTTGAAGACTCTGGGTCCATACTCAATGGAGTTTAGAAGGATGGGGGAGCGGGATCTAATTGAAACTTACAAAATATTAAAAGGTTTGGGTGGAGTGGACATTGGGAAGATGGTAGGAGAGACTAGGACCCGAGGGCACAGCGTTAGAGTGAAACGAAGACCCTTTAGAATGAAGATGAGGAGAATCATCTTCAGCCAGAGAGTGGTGAATTTATGGAACTCATTGCCACAGGAGGATGTTGAGATGAGATCAGTCAGTATGTTTAAGACAGAGAATAGATAGGATCTTGATTTTTGAGAGGATCAAAGGTTATGGCGAGAAAGCTGGAGAATGGGGTTGAAAAACTTAGCAGTCATAATTGAATGGTGGAGCCAACTCGATGAGTCGACTGGCTTAATTTCTGTTCCATTGTCTGATGGTCTTATATTCTGTACTTAACAGTGATAAATAAAGTAAATTAATGATAAATAGAAATGTTAATTCTCATTTGTCTGCTGTGAATCCCTATCAAAATTATACAGTTCACAGTTGGTTCATCGAATGAAACATTTACAATGTGTTCAATCTTGCCTTTTGTGGCTGTGTCACTTTTGTCAAGTTGCATGGAGCATTTCTCTCTGAGGCCTAACAAGTTTTCTCCCCATGTCTTATTAACTACCTACCCAGCTTTATGACACCCATCAATTTGTTTCTAACCCAGCTCTACCACTTGAAATATCCAGAATGACTTGCCCCTGACAGGATATTCAGGAATCAACTAGCATCCCTGTCACTGGCACTATCTTTAAAAAGCCATTGTGCATCCAGACAGGCACTATCAGTCTGGAGCTGATGTGCATAGTTCCTGATATTTGGCCCAGGCATGAAAAAGGAGGGAAAACTGACTCCCTGCTTTGGAGACAGGGACCTGGAGGTCCTGCTGAATGGGATGGTGCAGAAACGGAATCTCATCTTCCTCCATGACCAGTAAAAGGAACTTAAAAAACAGATTTTGTTATCTGATAGAGCAGTCTCAGCCACCTGGAGGAATGCACAGCAATATAAGAAGATGGCCAGTGACCTTCTCCACTCTTCCAACGTATGTGTTATCATCTTCTCCCTGACCCCTCACATGCATTCCATCTCTGCTGCTGCACCCACTTCCCAAGGCTCATTCTCTCCCACTCTCAAAATTGCCTGCAACATCTTCCAAACTCACCATGGGGAGGATCCGAATTCTGACTACTTGAGCAACTAACTAACCATGTCCAAGTCCCTGCACTGGTATCAGAGGCTGCCCTTAACTTACTGTGCCAGGACTCCCTGCGCAAAGGCCATGTTCATTGACTGGACTAGGACTGCTGACATTCTGGATTAGTGGTGCTGGAAAAGCACAGCAGTTCAGACAGCATCCAAGGAGCTTCGGAATCGACCTTTCGGGCAAAAGCCCTTCATCAGGAAACTGCCCGAAACGCCGATTTCGAAGCTCCTTGGATGCTGCCTGAACTGCTGTGCTCTACCAGCACCACTAATCCAGAATCTGGTTTCCAGCATCTGCAGTCATTGTTTTTACCTAGGACTGCTGACAGAAATTGAAAAGCTTCCTGGCTTTATGTCTGTTCTAAATCACACAGTACTGTAAAGCCAGTATTTCTGCTGAGGGGCAAGGTGCAAAAATGCATGTCATGGCAAAGCAGGGATGCTTGGAATGTCTACATAGGCTCAAAATGAATAAGTGCTGAGAGAGCAAACAAACACCTTGGAGATGCAGCCTGGTCCATTCCATGAGCTAGGTGCATGACATGAAGCACAAACTCTCCTTGCTGTAACATTACAATTATAGTTGCACCCTGATGTGTAACACTGATGTGCAGCATTGAAGCATAAAGTAAGTGAATTGGAGATACACCATGAGAGTACTTAGAGGCTGACACACGTCAGACATGGAACCTGTCCTGAGATGTTGCTGCAGATGTTCAACATTAGGTCCTTTGAAGTTGATGATGAGCTGAAGTCACCAAGAAATCGCTCTGATTTCCCTGTTGAGAATACTTGGCTCTTAAGTTGCTTATCATGAATAGCATGATAGAAAGCTGCACACTAATGAGGCATGTTCTGCTTTTAATAAGGTCACTAAATAAAACAATAATCCCATTAACTTTCAACTCACTTCTGCCTCAGAAAAACCTTGCTTTGACACCAGGAACATAATTTAAAGATGCACATTGTTCCTAATGTAGAGATAGCTTAGTTGAATTCTCACAATTCTTTCAGACATCTCGCCATAGCCAAGTCTATTTAGGGGAAACATGATGGCTCAGTGGTTAGCAGTGCTGCCAGGTACCCGGGTTCAATTCCAACCATGGGTGACTGTCTGTGTGCAGTTTGCACATTCTCCCTGTGTTTGCGTGGGTTTCCTCCCGCAGTGCAAAGATGTGCAGGTTAGATGGATTGGCCATGCTAAATTGCCCACAGTGTCCAGATATGTGCAGGCTTGGTGGACTATCCATGAGGTATTCTGATTCTATGACTCCGGGTCCTACAAATTTATGGTCTGTGTCACGACAAGATGGAGAGTGGTGCATCGGCTCTCAACTTTTCAACATTCCCAGTTGGCTGAAAAGAGATTTAATTTTCTTTTTAGCATGTGGCAATTATTTTTTCCAATTAAAATACAGTTAGTTCACAGAAACATTAAGTAGTCAATTAAAGGGCTTGTTGAGTAGAAGAAAGAGTTATTTTATTATTTGTCAACGCAAGAAAAATAACAAAGGCGTATGCTGAAATATAGATCATCCACTTCAAAAGGAATGTGAAAAGGAATACACAGCTTGCAGTTCTTAGGATGTCCTCAAAGTATAAGGTTTTAACCTGAGATCACAGTTTCTTAATTAACCTATTGCATCTTAAATAGGTTATATTTCAGTTGTACTGTAAGTTCTCAGTCTTGATGTTTCCTTTTCATTAGTTCAATCACTCGGGGACTTTCTTTCTTAATAGATTGAGAGATAGCATTTTTTCCAGCTGGTTCCAATTTCAATTCTACCTTTCCTGGTCTGTCAGAGCAACTGCCCTGAAATACAACTGGTTTGTGTATTTCAATATCTGAGTTCCTCTTTTCCAAGCTTAATGATTGCAGGCAATACCTTTTATCTCCAGAACTTACGATACAAGTGCAAATCAAAATAAGAAAGGAGGGTATATTTATGGATTAGTGATGCTGGAAAAGCACAGCAGTTCAGGCAGCATTCGAGGAGCAGTAAAATCGAAGTTTCGGGCAAAAGCCCTTCATCAGGCAACCATTTTACTGCTCCTTGGATGCTGCCTGAACTGCTGTGCTCTTCCAGCACCACTAATCCAGAATCTGGTTTCCAGCATCTGCAGTCATTGTTTTTACCTAGGGTATATTTATGTCTGACTGCATTTCAGTGTCTTCATACTGTTTCTATTTATCTTCCATTGGTTTCATGATAGCCAACCTGTGGTCAGTTGATTACTACATTCATGTTAAGTCATTTCTTCTATTTTTTTCAAACAATTTTAATCCAAGAGATTTCCAGATATAAAAATCAGATGATGGAGAATGAAAATCAATAATTTGATCTGTTTTCAGAATCATGAAACTGTAGAAATGAGAACTTCTAATATACATCACAAAAAGGACAGATCTAAGATTCAGATTTAATTCAAACAACTGTCACAATGCTCAAGTCAGTGATCTTATAAATTGCTGGCTGTTTTTATTTTGCTACATGTTTGAGCTTTCGGCGTGCTAGCAGCTGGCATAAACAGTTGACATGTGTTTTATGGATAAATGGGCTCCCTTTAATTAGAAACATGCTCATCTATGGACTCAACAACACTTTTTTTTTGTGATACTAAATTGAAGAATTAATTTTACAATTATAAGCTTATAGGAATTTATAAAATGCTATATGGATTGACTGCCTGCAGGCTGTGTGCTTTTTGAGCAAAAGTAGAATGTATCTGCAATTACAATTCTCCAAATGCAAAGTCACCCCTAGACTTATACTTGTGTGTGTGTGTGTGATGTAGAGAGAAAGAGGGTGTGTGTGTGTGTGTGTGTGTGTGTGTATGTGTGTTCCTATATAACACTTTTCTGCTCAAAGTAATATATTAAAAATCACACAACACCACCAGGTTATAGTTCAACAGGTTTATTTGGAAGTACTAGCTTTCAAAGCGCTGCTGTTTCATCAGATAACTCGTGGGGCACGGTCACAGAACACAGGAATTATCGCAAAGGATCACAGTGCCATGCAATTAAAACAATCTATTGAACAAACCTAGATTGTTGTTCAGCCCTTCATCTTCTAGAATGGGTTGCAGGTTTTGATTCATTAAAATGTAAATCTCAGAACTTCTTTCAAGTCATATTCTCAAGATAACTTAAGGTTTTATATATTAAAAAAGTGACATCTCAGATGAGACAATGTATTAAAGGTGTGTGAGGTTAGAGTCTGTCTGTATTGCAATCTTGAGTCAGACTGGTTCTATTTCCAAAGTAGTAATTTATGAAATGTTACATGGATTGACTGCCTGACTGTGTGCTTTATGAACAAAAATAGAATGTATCTGCAAATTCACCCCATTGACTTATATCTGTGTGTGTGTGTGTGTGCATGCATGTGAGGGAGAGAGAGACAGAGTGTGAGTGTGTGCATGTGAGTGTGCACGTGTTTGCATGTGTGTGTTCTTGGTAGAGTGTGTATGTGAGTGAGAAAGAGTATATGTTTGGTACACATGAAGATGGCCTCAACTGGGACCTTGGGTTCATGTCACACTCCAGGTGACCCCACTACACACACACACACACACACACACACACACACACACACACACACTTTCTCTCCCTTACATGCACACACACACTCACGCACACGATCACACCCTCTCTCTCTCTCCATCACATGCACACACACATACACACACAGATATAAGTCTATGGGGTGACTTTGCATTTGGAGAATTATAATTGCAGATACATTCTACTTTTGCTCAAAAAGCACACAACCTGCAGGCAGTCAATCCATATAGCATTTTATAAATTCCTACTTTGGAAATTGAATCATCTGACTCAAGTTTGGGATACAGACAGACTCTAACCTTACGCTTTTAATACATTGTCTGAGCTGAGATGTCACTTTTTTCAAATATAACCTTAAGTTATCTCAAGAATATCACTTGAAAAAGTTCTGAGATTTACATAGTAATGAACTGAAACCGGCAACCTTTTCTAAAAGATGAAAGACTTAACAACAATCTAGGTTTGTTCAATAGATTGTTTTATTTGCATGACACTGTAATCCTTTGCTATAAGTTCTGTGTCTTATGATCCTGTCCCACTAGTTACCCGATGAAGTAACAATGCTCTGAAAGCTAACACAGATACTTCCAAATAAACCTGTTCAACTAGAACTTGTTTTTTTAACTTTGCCCATCCCAGTCCAACACCGGCATCTCGCATCAAACTAATATGGTAACACTTCAAGAATTTTGAAAGTACACAGTAACCACCTAATTTGTCATTAGAAAACTGTCAAGAGGAATCTCATTTAAATTTTTGTATTTCCATTTTTGCACAGGGAGCCTCATGCTTATTTAAAGCTATACTTAGTTTGGATGGTTCATAAACCCAAGATCTGCTTCAGACCTCCATGCCTTCCTTCACCATACTGCATTCTTCCATCTCTGTAACATTGCACAATCTCTACCATGTCTCAGCTCATCTGTTTTAACCACACTTAACCATGCTTTGAGACTCAACAAACCCAATTATCTCCAGAAGTGCCTCTCACTTTGCAGCTTCTGCAAAGCAGATGTTTCAATAACTTCTCCATCACCCTTTTCTCTTCCAAGGTATTCCTCAAGTACAAGTTTATCTCCAAGCTTTTGACCACCTACCCTAATATCTCAAATGACGAGTTCTCAAGTTCAGTTCAATACTGCACCTGTGTAAAGCTGTGGAAATCTTACTACATTAGGGACACTATATTCATGCAAGTTGTTATTATTGTGGACATTTTGACTTTGTGTAGACCACTGTCATGGAGGAGTCTTGGGATTTCTACAGCTTTGATACTGGATTCCGTGTTTTTTTTGTCCTATAAACCAAAAACAACCGAAACTACAGAAGTGCATACACTGGAAATTTGAAATAAAAACAGGAAATTCTGCAAAAAGTAAATAGGTCTGACACAGTCTGTGAAGTGAAACATCATTAACGTTTCAAGTGAAGGTTCTGATGATAAGTCATCAACTTGAAGTATAGGCTGTTTCTCTCTCCACAGGTGGTGCCAGACATGTAGAATATTTCCATTAGTTCATGTTAATTTCATTACTTCAAGGATTACAATAGACAGAATTGGTTCAAAATCTAAACAAATTCCTGTGTTTAAGAATTCAATGCATTAATTGAATGGAAAAATAATGATAATGACATGTAATTGCAGTATATGTTGACAAAGCTACTCTCTTGAACACAAGAGAAATAAATTGCTGTCAACCAATATACACTGTAACATGTATAGATGCTATTATTCTTCTCTTATATCCATACCAATTTTAAGAGCTGACTAATCTGATCAAATGCAACAAAAATTCCAGATCAACTCAAAGGTTTTTGGAAAGCACAGTCTCATAAATATCCCTCAAACAGTGACTGTGGCTTAATCATTTGAGTAACTGTTACATGAATTAAAAGCAGACTGCAAGTCCATTTCTGTTTCAGTTATGCTTTGGTTCCTCTCTGAAGCTAACAACCTGAATCCACTGGGGTGTAAGGGTTTCTTTTTAAACTCTTATTCCCCACCGGGCAGATTCACACCCTTAATTTCATGTGGCACCACAGTGGCTTAGTAGATAGCATTGCTGCCTCACAGCACAGGGAGCCAGATTTGATTCCAGCCTCGGGTGATGTCTGCGTGGAGTTTGCATTTTCTTCCCGTGTCTGCGTGGGTTTCATCCAGCTGCTCCATTTCCTCCCACAATCCAAAGATGTGCATGTTAGGTGAATTGGCCATGCTAACTTGTTCATAGTGTCCGGGGATGCACAAGTTGGGTGGATTGGCCATTGGAAATGCAGGATTACATGGATTGGAAGGAGGGTGGGGGTGGGTGGGATAGTCTTCAGAGGGTCGATGTGGACTCGATGGGCCAAAAGGTCTGCTTCCACACTGTAAAGATTCTATACTTGCAGCAAGTTAGGAGTGAAAGATATATTCTGAACATAGCTGATTTGCAAATCTCAGTGGTGCATGCATTGTGCCTGTTTTACATCTTAATAATGTACTCCGTGAATTCAAATTTAGCCGGGCGATAATTGATGTCTGACCCATGTAGGCATTGATCTCATTGCTGAATTTGAGAGGACCATTTCCATTTCTCCTGAGCAGATGCATTTAACAACACTGACCTCCAAGCATGTCTGAATGAAGGAACTAATGACTGTTTTAAAACTCCTCCTTCAGCTATGTTCCAGTTAACCAGGTCTACATTAGATTAGATTAGATTAGATTACTTTACAGTGTGGAAACAGACCCTTCGGCCCAACAAGTCCACACCGACCCGCCGAAGCGCAAGCCACCCACACCCCTACATTTACCCCTTACCTAACACTACGGACAATTTAGCATGGCCAATTCACCTAACCTGTGGGAGGAAACCGGAGCACCCGGAGGAAACCCACGCAGACACGGGGAGAACGTGCAAACTCCACAGTCAGTTGCCTGAGGCAGGAATTGAACCTGGGTCTCTGGCGCTGTGAGGCAGCAGTGCTAACCACTGTGCCACCGTGCCGCCCACTACATGATTCCTAATCCACTAAAGGGAATCAAAATTCTCACCTGAAAAGAAAACTAGAGGGGCAGGAGAGATCATTGTGGCTTCACAACATTCCAACAGATCAATATTGACCTTCACTTAATCAAAACTTCCCTAGACCTATACCCAATGATATGCACGGCCAACTTGGACTTACCCCAACGCAGCTCCAACCAACCTAACTCAATTTCTCCATCCTCATATACTGTGATTGAGTTAAAGGCTCAAATCCACAACTAAAATACTTCCTTGGAAGCAAAATACTGCAAATATTGTAAATTTAAAGTAAAAAACAATAACAGCTAGAAAATCTCAGCAAGTCAATAGAGGTAGAAATAGATTTTCTATTTCAGGTCAATGACAGTCTGAACAATATGTCCAATTTGTTGGTATTTATGTTGCCTAATATCAGGCCAATCTTACACATATTATGGAAAGAACAATTTAAATTTCAAAAATTGGACATTTTTTTCCCTCTGGCTAAAACTGCTTCCATTTACGGTTGAATTCAAAGTGTTGGTGAAAAGACAGGTCTGGCAGCATCTGTGAAGATAGAAACAGTTAACATTTTAAGTCTCATTTAACTATTCCAGAAATCCCAAATTCTTTGGAAACTTTAGACTGAAAACATTAAATCTATTTCTCCCACCACAGATGCGACAAGATTAGCAGCACTTTCTATTTTTATTTCAGATCTCAACATTCATTGTATTCTAGTTGAATTCAATAAGAACAGGAATGGCATGAAATTCCTTGCTACATGACAGCTGTTGCTGGTCCTAAGTGAAATGATTTTGAGCAAATTCCTTCTGGATGTGAAAGTAATTGACAGCCAGCAGCTGGAAACATTTAATTAATCAAACATACTAAATCCCTTTTTATACCTGGAGGTAGTCAAGATTGAGAGAAATTGTTTCTCTGACTATTCGTGGAAATGTGTGAACAGATAATATGTGAATTCTACGCTGCAAATTGGTTTCAGTAAATCAATCAATTAGCCGTGTCCTCTACATTTGCCCATCATGTTTACACCAACACTATATTTTTACAAAATATTTCTGGAAAAGAAAATAACATTTCATATGCTGATTTAGACATGTGAAGTCAGACAATGTGGACACTGTATGAAAAGGAACACAGCTGTCATGATCCTCTTTTCAGGGTTTGTAATATAAACAAAGTTTTTCTACTTTATTTCACCATGCCATTGACAGTCTTAATCTGAAATTAAGCCTCAGAATGCAAAAGGAAGTTTTCTGATTATCATCCAATGCTTCTCAAAGTCCTGGAAGACATCTTTGCCTTTCACATAATTTTTTTTTAAATTCTAGCCTATTTTCCCCAATGTTCTTCACAATGAGTCAGAAGATAGAGTCCACTACTAAAGCAGCTTAAAAATGTGTTGCTGGAAAAGCGCAGCAGGTCAGGCAATATCAAAGGAGAAGGAGAATCGACGTTTCGGGCATAAGCCCTTCTTCAGGGCTTATGCCCGAAACGTCGATTCTCCTTCTCCTTTAATGCTGCCTGACCTGCTGTGCTTTTCCAGCAACACATTTTTAAGCTCTGATCCCCAGCATCTGCAGTCTGCACTTTTTCCACTACTAAAGCACCATGATATTTTGAACTATTCAATTTGCATCAGTCAACACCACTGTTTCCATTCTAAACTTCTATGATGCCCTTATTTTGCTCTGCTGCCTCACTTGAATACTGCTCTTATTACACAGTGAGCTAATTTCCACATCTATAGTTTTCCACTCCCATTAGCACCACTCATACATTTTAAATGTAATGCTGGGTTCAACAAACTCTGTACTTTCCAATGATTTTCTAAGAGCCAACATTTGTGGGCGGCACGGTGGCACAGTGGTTAGCACTGCTGCCTCACAGGGCCAGAGACCCGGGTTCAATTCCCGCCTCAGGCGACTGACTGTGTGGAATTTGTACGTTCTCCCAGTGTCTGCGTGGGTTTCCTCCGGGTGCTCCGATTTCCTCCCACAGTCCAAAGATGTGCAGGTTAGGTGAATTGGCCATACTAAATTGTCCGTAGTATTAGGTAAGGGGTAAATGTAGGGGTATGAGTGGGTTGTGCTTCGGCGGGGCGGGTTGGGCCGAAGGGCCTGTTTCCACACTGTAAGTAATCTAATCTAATCTAATTTCTTCCATCATCCCTTAGGTCCCACACATCTGAGATCACATTCTAACTAATTCTCAAAATGCTTGCTTACCTTTAAATCAGTCATATTGTAAAATGTTTTTTAAAAGGCCATGAAATTCATTAAAAACATTAAAGTTCAATTAATCTAATAGGCTAGTACAGAAGTTTTGATCTATTTACATGAATTTTTCAGGAAAAAAAATCAAGAATCACAGTACATAATATTATCAATAAACATTTTTCAAAGAGGAGTACAAGAATAGCTATGTTTTACAGAATCAAAACATTATTGAAGGGAAGGAGAAAACAGCTGGTACAGGCTAAAGAGCTTTTACATTCATAGAGGAATGGGGGGAGACTGGTGGAATATACAACAAAGTAGATGGGAGTGAGCTAGCTGTGAGCAATGGATGATGTACTTCGGTGTGTGTTGTGTGAATGCTGCATCTGGTGACTATATTGTGATGATTTACATTTCCATTAGTTGCTAGACCTGGAATGGCTTGTGTCATGAAGGAAAAACTAGCAAAACTTTGGAAAATACAGTTACTGGTCAGAATTTGTCCTGTTAAACTTTAAATGAAAATTCAGAAAGACGCTGGTGCTAAGTGATCACCATTTTTTGACAATGTTATACTTCTTTTCCCTTCTAATTGCAGCTCACATTCCAATGGGAAATCTTACTAAGGAGACATTTTCCAAAACCAATTGTTGACATTTTAATACTGGGAAATCCCTGAAAATAATATTCTGGACTTTTCTTGGTGCTTTAGGAATTAAATTATTCAATCTTTTCCTATCCATTAAAAAAAAACTACACCAAAGCACATTTGTTATATTTTTATTCTCTTGCTGGTGCATTTAATTGTGATTCATTGTCATTTGTAGATCCTAGGATACAGAGTAAAATTGACTTAAGATGCACAGCTGGAGTTAGATATCCATCATTTAGCAGAAATAAAATGGGAAAGGAAATTTGTTGCATTTGCATAAATCCTACATTCTGATGGTAATAAGGATGATCTGGAATTTGCAGAACCACAATGGTTTTGCTGGAATTTATCAGCAAGGGAGCCGTTTCATGATGATGAGGGAAGCCTGATGAGGCAGTGGGACATACAGCAGTGCATGTCAAGCTCTGACAACACAACCATGTAACATTCTAGCGGAAAAGCGAATTTAATTTTTTATATGGTTGATATTTTGAAAGCTTACCACAATTTCTATTCACAAATGCAACTCTGTGAAACATGGAAACATTAGTTACTGAATGATTATAAAAAAGACGGAGCTGATTCATTGACCTTTCAAATTTCAACTGTTTTTACTTAAAGGCTATTTCCATTTAAAAAATACAAATTAAACCAAATCTAACAAGGGACTTAAATGAGTTCACTGAAACTGGTGGTGTGATAAGATTTTGCAGCTAGGAGGCAGGTTTGCTTCCTTGTTGAGAGCTAAGTCTCATGATATTGCCATTGATCTGACAGCCTGATTTCTCTCCTTTTCCAAGTGTCCATGGGAAGGTTTCCAAGACCAGTGGGGAGCTCCTTGCATTTGGCAGGAAGTCAATGAAAGCAATTAAAAAGGCCATTAAGAGCTTCTTAAACAGTGCATTCTGACTTTTCCAGTCAGGTTATCTGTTCCCCCACCTGCAGCAACTCATTCGGGTCAATGAGGCAAGTCCACAGCACGAAGATCACCTACACTGAAACTGACAAACTGGGATGCCTTTGGCCAGTGAGTGGGAAGTGATGAGAGACTGCTGTGAAGGGCATTGTGTTATGTCTCATAGCTAGATTGCAGATATCTTTAAGAGATATAATCACAATATTGTCACTGCATCATAGCATGTGATTCGGGAGCATAGAGGTCTCCAAGTCCACCTTAACTGGGATCACTTGAAGCATGGCTCACTGATATTGTGCAATTGTATTACCAAATAGCTTAGTATTAACCCAGACTCTAAAGTGCCAATGACTGTAATGTATGTATGCATCAGAGGTGTATTGAAGGCTGTTGACTCTTTCAGTACTGTGCTATCCACCTTTAGTTATGGGAACAAACATAAGTATTTCTCCAGTTAGAAATACACTGAAGGCAAAAGCTCACAACACAGTAGCAGATCCATATTAATTTCAATATAGATTACTACAACTGCTTGGCAGATAATTGCGCATTACTTGAAACATGTCAATTGCTGGATTTACCTTCAGTTGGAATTCCTTGCTGCCAGACTTCATCACACTGTGGAAGCAGCTGAAGATCCACCTAGTGCCATGTATGAAGGAAAGAACAGAAGTGGCAGGAGAAACATCAATTCCCTTCCCAGTTCCCTCAAAAGGGCAGAGGTAATGGACAACAAAATCAAATTGAACGAAGGCTAGACCCCAACACAGTTTCACAGGCAAAGTATCAGCTCTTCTTTACAAAACTCCAACAACACTCAATAGTGTACTTCACCTCACTGCATCAGCAAAACAAAATCAAAACTACCACATCTGAAAACTCCAATGCAATCTTCTTGAATAATGTTGTTGGAGGTTCTCTCATTCAGCTGAACACAAACCAACGGAGTGCTGAGGAGCAGTTGTTAGCAGGACTTGAGACACATAACAACAGGCTGCATGAAAATCAGCATTAAATGCTGTTCAAGATCACAGTCTGCCAACTCTGCATATTTCTGACATTGCATAACATATCACAACTGTGTTGCATTGCACAGGCTGCACTGGAAATAGATTTAAGTGATACATTGATCATTTTTAGATTCCCCAGGATGAATTTCTTATCAGATAAATTTCAATTATGTAAGAAAATAACAGATGAAAATATTTTCAGAGAATATTTTTCAGAATTCCTCCATCAGAAAAATTGACTACATATTAATTGATTATATTGACACATTTCTGGAGAAGTTCCTAAGCACAATAAGAAACATTATTTGCATGTTGAGAAAATGCAAACTTACTTTGCCTGTATTTAATTAAGGTAATTGAGCACTAGGGAATCTAAATGAAAATTTGAGCTTCATGACAGGATAAATCTGCAACAAAGAATGAACAAATGCTACACTAAAATCAATAAAGAAATTGAATGAAATAATATTTTATTTAAATGTGTTAATGGATAAAAGGAAAGATAAAATTGGAAAAAAAATTAGGCATGATCAAATTTACAATTTCTGAAAATGCAAGGTTAATGATCTGTGAAATTTCTTCAAAATCTTCTCAATTTCCATCACAATATCTCATCATAATATTTAGGTCTTTCACATAATAATTATAGTAAACATATACATATTCTCTCCTCAGGAAACTGTCTATGTGGAGTTTGCACATTCTCCCTGTGTCTGTGTGGGTTTCCTCTGGGTGCTCCAGTTTCCTCCCACAGTCCAAAGATGTGCAGGTTAGGTTAATTGGCCATGCTAAATTGCCCGTAGTGTTAGGTGAAGGGGTAAATGTAGGGGAATGGGTCTGGGTGGGTTGCTCTTCGGAGGAGTCAGTGTGGACTTATTGGGCCGCAGGGCCTGTTTCCACACTGTAAGTAATCTAATGTAATCATATAAACTTGGGAGCTACCAATTTCATATAATTTCAGATTTTAAACAACGGAAATTATTTAACTGAGAGAATAAAATGCTCCATTCCAAACTCCATTCCCTAGCAACCAACTCCATCTGTCTTTCAGCGAACATACTGATAGAAAGCCAGTCTGTACGCAACCTTGGTCTTGACATTTGATCCCAAAACTTCCATCCCTAGTTGTAACATTAATAAGACTTTCCAGACCCCAATGTCTGACTTTGTGCTGTCTCAATTCATCTGTTACTGAAACCTTCAGCCATGCCTCTGTGAGTCCTCATCTTGATTATTGCAATATGTTCCTGTTCAACTCCACACATTCTATTATCTGCAAACAGTCCTAAAAATACTGACTGTGACATTTTAATTTGAAATTAGTCCCACTCCTTGCTAACCAGGGCAGGGAATGTAAGCCTGTTGGCTTACATTGACTTATGGAAAAGCAACATATTACAGTTCTCCTGTTTGTTTTCAAGTTCCTTCCAGCCCCACACACAAAGAAAATATCAGTATGCCTTTGATTTTGGCTTCTTTGACATTCCCAATATTAAGTCCTCCCGCAAGCTCTGGAATGCCCTCTGAAAATGCTGCCTTACTTATGTCCTTTTAAATAGTCCTTAAATTACTTAGCTCATTGAAAAAGCTTTTGACTTGGGATCACCTTCCAAGGCACAATGTCCAGATCACAACACTTATCAGGACAAGAAGTCTCCCCACTATACTTCAGCGAATGGTGAAAAATGGCATGGTATTAATCAGTTTATCACTTGATTAGTCCAAAGTTTGACCCAAGTGCCCAGATGTTATTGAGGAGGATTCTGATGAGATAACTGGGCAGCACGCACCTTTTGTGGTTTCCAGTGCTTAGGCATTCTGTCCAATTTTATTCAACAAATTTCCTCTCATGGTTTGTTAGGTAATTTCAAATGGCAGTTATTGCTGAGAGTCCAGAATTATTCATTGTGCCCCCAATATAAGGATAGCAAATATAGCAAGTTTTCTTTTCTGATGGACATTAATGAACTATGCAAGAGATAAAAATTGTAGCATTCCTTGACAATGAGATTTTTAAAAAATAATTTGACAATCTCTCATTATGGCTGATTCCTTCACAATGGTGAGATGGATCTGACTGTTATCAGCATTTATGAAAACTTACATTTCTGATGTGCTGTTGAGGGGCAGAACAAATGTGAGAGAATAGGAATATAAATGCTTGGGGTGATACCAGACTTGAAATGTATAGGTGAGAAGAGGTAGATTTGAGGCAAAGTGCCATAGTTTTTTTTTACCCTTCATATATTATCAATATTTATAAGTGAAAGTTGAATATAAGCAGTTACTTTAACTCAGGAAAAAAAATCAAAAGTTGCTGACGTAACTGCCCATGCTTCAGAAACCACTTTGCTGAAATACTAATTCCATAAAATAGGCTTGGTAAATGTTAATACATTCAAAACTATATTACGCTGCTAAGAGGAAAGTCACAAAATTTGTGTCATAAGCAGATTTACTGCCAGTTTTATACTACTGGAGAAGAATCACAATTTATGATTTAATGCATAAGGTTGGCACTTAATGATCCTGCATGTCTATTTTAAGCTGTGACTTAGATTGATAGATAGTTCTACCTCGTATTCTGTCAGCTTTTAATAAAAAAAAGTAAAAAGATTATGGCCGGTTCTAAATTAACAGTAACATGTGTACATGCCAACGGTCAATACTACACTACCATTGGTGCACTTTCTCTGTCATGTCTAGCTTTTATTTAAGATTGACAACTCCAGAGTTAGGCATTTTCTGGAAGGTTTAATCATATAAGCGACTGTGTCAAAATACTGTACCCATTGTCTATTGGTCATTTTCACATTGTATCACCTTTCCTTGCCAATTAGCAAACAAACAAATTATTTTGTTTACAAGAACTCTATTAATTCTCTCCTGACTTATCTACTCTTCCAGATTGCTTGTAGCAGTGTCCAGGAGATTTATTCCTCGAATGTTCAGGAAAATCCAAGTTTGATGTAGTAATTGGAACAGGGTCAGCCAGGTGGATGTCATAGAATAGGAGTTCCTTGATTGGGATTATTAACCTTGTCTCAGTAGACAGGAATTTGGAATAGTGGTGCTGGAAGAGCACAGCAGTTCAGGCGGCATCTGAGGAGCAGCAAAATCGAGGTTTCGGGCATATTAACAGGAATGTCAGGGGTTCTGCTCACTCTGGGAGCTCTGTGCTAGCTAGATCAGTGTCATGTACTATGCACACATAAATAAAGAGTGACTCAGTGATGGGATACCAGCCTTCATTGAGTTATTTTAGTTTGCAACACAGTTCCCTATAGATACCGTTGACAAGTGGGATGGAACTGTACTGTGACTGTGAAATCTCACAGTAGATTTACAAAATCAGGTGCTGACTATGCTAACTTGGTTCAAAGAGCTCCATCTCCTTGCATCGCAGCAGCATAAGCCAATAGGCAGGAAGAAGACTGGAGAGGCAGGAGACTGATATTTTAAACAGGGAAAGGAAGCAAGGTATAAGGTTATTATGATATACTGATTCATCTGAAGTATTTATTTAATTATGCAATTCTGACATTAGTAGGAAATCAGACACCAGGCTAGCAAAAATGTATGAGGAGAGGGGTCTTGGACACCCTATGATAGCGTTATCTGATAATCTATACACAGGTGTAAATAACATGTACATAAAGAATCTTACTTTGAACAGCTTCTGTGACAGTATGTAAACAGACAACCACGAGCCAAATTACTCCAGATCAGTATCTCAATGTGCGGGTAGCAGAATTGGCTTAAAGTACAAGATAAAACAATCTTCAGTTGCAGTGAACAGTGATGATAAGGGAAGGAAGCATGAGTGCCTGCGTGAACCAAAAGGAAAAATAAATTGGAGAAAAAGAGGAGTCAGATAAGAGAATACTGTTGTGAATTAACAGGAGAGGGAAGTAGATTGGCAATGTGAACTGGAAAGGGAAAATAAAAAGAGATTAGGACTGCTAGCATGAACTGTAATTACAAAACTAAAATGGACACAGATAGAAAGGGGGATGGACCAGGCAGTCAAACAACATGAACTAGAGAGAGATGGCAGAGAGAAATAGTGAGAATGTATACTTCTGTATCATAGTGACAATCATATCAATGGTTTTAAAACAATTTAAGCAATAACATTTTAGTCACACGAGAACTATTCTGAAAAATAGTTCAGAGTTTCAGTGTAAAGAATTAAAAAACAATTTCCACAGATCTCCCACTGCAAAAGATGGAGCTTGCCGTCAGCTTATGTGCTAACAAGCCTATTCAGCAAGACAATATCATGTTAAAAACATGTTACAGACCTAAATTAAGGATTACCATTAAATAGAAAGTTTCATTTGAAGCTGTTGGTCAGCTTTTGCTCTTTATCCAGATTGACATAAATGTATTGAATGAACTGTGTTCACGATACATGTTGAATACCATTACATTCATGTGGCACTGTAGACAAGAGTTACAAAGATCAAAACATTAGACTGTTTACCACCAAATTCGTAAGACATAATTTAACTAGAATTGATACATAGAATAAAACATAATATGAAAACGAACTTTGTCTAGTTTGCACACTTTACTTGCGAAGATCATAATAGATTTTGAACAAAGCAAGTTTGACAGTCTCAATCAACACCCCTGGGGAAATAAGTATAGCATATAAATGTCTTCAATATTCATCACAATTGCCAATGTCAATCACAGAATGCTGGAAAGTTTAGGAGCTGCAAAGTCACACTGCACAATGAGGGAAGTTCTATTCAGATTCTTAAGATAATGTAACAGCATTTAATTGCAACTAATTTGTACTATGAATGGAATTAAAAAGTTCCATTTGTCAACCTACCTGGAGCAAATCACTTTCTAAATGTCAAGCTGAGAAACAAGGCCAGCCACCAGCTTGTTTGCATCATGTTATGGAGTGGTGTGGGCAAAATTAAAAATCACATGGCACCAGTTTATAGTCCAACATGTTTTTTTGAAGCTTGCAATTTCAAATAAACCTGTTGGACTATAACCTGGTGTCATGTGATTTCTAACTCTGTTTGCATCAAGTCTTCACTATTCTGTTGATTTTTCCTGAAATTCTTTCGTTCTACACCATTCACTTTACTACCTGTTGCATGATTTGTTTTGCAATCCATCACTGTTTTCATACTAATCTGGATTGCCATGGCATGATAACACTTATTACTAAAAAAGGCGATGACTTTCAGATGAACTATTTGAATTATCCTTCTCTTTAGCAGAATGCCATGACACTCTCTGCAAGGAAGCTTGGAAAGGGAACTCATGTTCAGGTCAACCAAGAGTAATTGGCTAATTAGATCGCCTTTTACTGATGAACCACATATATTAGTTTCTTTCTCAGCTAACATGAAAAAAATCATTACCCCCAAAATAATTGATTTTGGGATATCATAAAAGATATAGAAGATGCTTCTCCATTTCAAAGTTTCATCCCAGCATAATCTCATTATTTGTATTGATTAACCAGCATGCTAAATATCGTAAACTTGCATAGTCTACGCATTGGCATCTTATTATCCAAACTTAATTGCCAGCAGGCAAATACGCTGATTTGCCAGTCTTGTGGTTTTATCTTCTCCAGCGAAAACAGACAAATTTATGCTCTCCTCATAGAATGCCTACCGTCAAATATCACCTGAAATTGAAAATCAAATCTGAATATCCTAATTGACATCTTAATGTTTTAAAATAGCAAAAATAAATTGAGATTGGGTCTGGCATTATTTATTTAACAAGTTCCGGCAAGGTTCTTAAACTGAATACATGTCTTACCTGATGATTACAGGAAAGGTGTGGTATTTATCTGGGTTATCACTTGAGCAGTTGACAATAAAATTGAGAATCTATGCTGTCTGACAGAATTTCTTGACTGTATTTTCTGAATTGATCTCAAGATGCAGTCATCAGTATTACTTCTTCATTGCAAAGATGGCAAAGCAAGAATTATCTCACTGAAGTGTTTAATGATGGTAATTTATATAAATAAGTGATTTTAGTTAAATGTGATAACTTTTACTTCCTCATTACCAAGAACATTTTCTGGAGTTTTATGCCTATGTGATTACTGCGTTACTGACCTGGCTGCCACACTGACTGTGGGCCTGATGCTGTATATTGCTACAAGGCAAGAAGCAGCATGTTTAAGGTTGGACGGGATGGGATGTGCATTGTTACTGTGCGAGTGATAAGACACATCTGAAAACAAATGTTGTGACCTATATGTGCATCAATGGCAGATCAGGCAAGCAAGCATTCATTAAGGTGTTCAGATACTGTACTGATAGTTTTGGCGGAAGAAAGGGGAGACTTCCTGATTCTGCAGAGGGGCATGAGCAATGTTCCCTTTAAACTGTGCAGCTACAGACCAAAACAGATCCTCAAGCAGGCCTTGAACAATTCAGCCACTAAATTACCACATATGTGAGGCTACACAATTTTTTTTTAAATTGGGCTGTGTTCTGAATTTAATCAAATTCCAAAGAAAAAGACAAGAGGATACACTGGACAGGGCTCTCACCAGACAGATGATGAAACTGGATGGAATGAAATACTCCCACTTGCCTGGATGCCACATTTAAGATGCTTGTCACCATTCAGGATAAAACAGCCCGCTTGATTGGTACTACATCCACAAGCATCCATAAGAACATAAGACATTGGCCTAATTTCTGCGCACTTCAGCTCATCCAGTCTGCTCCACCATTCAGTTATGGCCGATACGTTTCTCAACTCCATTCTCCTGCTTTCTCCCATAATCCTTGATCCCCTTGATACTCAAGAACCTATCTATCTCAGTCTTAAATATATTCAATGACCTGGCCTCCATAGCCTTCTGTGGCAATGAATTCCATAGATTTACCACTCTCTGGCTGAAGAAGCTTCTTCTTATCTCCATTCTAATAGGTCTTCCCTTTACTCTAAGGCTTTGTCCTCAGTTCCTAGTCTCTCCTACCAATGGAAACATCTTCCCTACTTTGTCAGGCCATTCAGTATTCTGTATGTTTCAATTGCATCCCCCCTCATCCTTCTAAACTCCATCGAATATAAACCCAGGGTCCTCAAACGTTCCTCATATGTTAAGGTTTGCATTCCTGGAACCATTCTCATGAACCTCATCGGAACACACTCCAGGGCCAGTATATTTCTCCTGACATATGGGGCTCAAAACTGCACACAAATGACTCAGAAGTACATCCCTGCTTTTATATTCAAGTCCTCTCAAAATAAATTTCATCATTGTATTTACTTTCCTAACTATTGACTCAACCTGCAAGTTTACCTTGAAAGACTCGTGGACAAGAATTCCCAAGTCTCTTTGCACTTCATACTTCTGAATTTACTCCCCATTTAGAAAATAGTCCATGCCCTGGTTCTTCCTACCAATATGAATGACCTCACCCTTTCCTACGTGGTGTTCTGTCTACCACTTTTTGCCCACTGTCCTAATCTGTCCAAGTCCTTCTGCAGCCTTCC